>NC_136516.1:85484345-85541845 GCF_053919585.1 Euprymna scolopes | reverse complement strand
AGATAAAGAGTGGGGGAAATTTTTCACAGTGGATTCAGCTAGACGGGTGTTTTCGTGAAAGATTGGCGAGGGGGGACCATAGATTGAAGCTCAGTCGAACACCTGCCATGGAAATAACGATAAAACAAGGATAGGCTCGCAACGTCTTTTCTGTGGGAGAGAGGTTGCAGGGTAGAGAAAAGGGCATTCCCCACTAAGCCACGAAGTCTATTTTGTACTCTGTCAAGGCAGGATAGACTGTTTTTAGCAGCTCCTGCCCAGATATGGCAGCAGTATTCCATCCTTGGACGTACTTGGCTTTTATATAGATAGAGAATTGCATCAGTAGTGAGATATCTTCTGGAGCGGTAGAAGGATCCCACCATCTTTCCAGCGACCTTGGCAACAGACTTGATGTACGTGTTCCATTTCAGATCAGGAGTAAAGGTCAAACCCAGAAGCTTGTCAAAACACGGGGCCTCACCCAGACGAGAGCCATCCATCACAATTGATGCCAGATGGGGATCAGAGCGTTGATGATGTAAGGATAGGAGTTTGGTTTTGGATGCATCAAAGGTAACCAGTCACATCTTCCCCCACTGAACCACGCGCTCGAGATCAGAGGAGAGAGAATCAGAGAGAACTTTGTCATTTACAGCCTTTGATGTGTTGCCGTAGATGGTCGTGTCATCAGCATAGATGTCAACGAATGATTTAAGTATGTGTTTAGGGAGGTCATTGATGTAGATCAGGAAGAGAGTTGGGCCCAGGATTTACCCCTGAGGGACTCCAGCATTTATATTGCAGGCCTCCGATTTTTGTCCATCTACCACTACTCTTATGAACCTATCGGAGAGAAATGATGTAATGATTGAGAAAACATTTCAAGTTAAACCGTAGCTTGAAATCTTGTGAAGTAGACCCTTATGCCATACCTTGTTGAAGGCCTTTGATATGTCAAGAGCAATTGCCCTAGAAAGGAAGCCTTTGTCAAGAGATTCACTAATCCTGTGGGATATAACCGTCAGCACATCTGCGGTAGATCTTGCAGAGCGGAAACCATATTGTGTGTCACTAAGAAGGTTATTCCTGCTGAGGTGGTTGACTATTTCTCTATTTAATATGGATTCCAGCAACTTACTCATAACACACAGGAGACTTATTGGTCTGTACTGAGAGGGAGATGACTTTTCACCTGAATTCTTAAATACAGGGCACACTGATGAGGTCTTCCAGGGAGTTGGAAAGCACTTCTCCTGAAGGCAGCGCTTAAATAGTTTCGTAAGTATGGGAGCAAGTTCTGGTTGAAGCTTTTTTAACACTATAATTGGGATGCCATCAGGGCCAGTTGCTTTACTGGAATCTAGGTTCTTGATTAGCTTGGCGACCTCATGCACGGATATTTGTATGTTACCTAGCTTGTTCTGTGTTATAGGAGGAAATATGGGGAGTTGATGGCCTTCGTCGCATAGGGTAGAATTAGCTGCAAAGTTCTTGGCAAATAGTTTGGCCTTGTCTGACGCTGACGAGATGACCTCTGGTCCATTGATAATGGTTGGGATAGAACGCACACTTCTGTTCAGGATCCTATTTGTTATTTGCCAAAACTGGTGGGAACGAAGCCGCTGATCAGCTACCTTGAATTTAACAGACTGGGCATATAGCTCTCTTGCATTTTTTATTACTCTTTTACAGTGGTTGCTGGCAGTCCTGAAAGCAGCTTTAGTCTCAGTGCATCTATTACGTTGGTAGCTATGGAAAAAGTGATTTCTGTGCGCGATAGCAGCAGCACATTCTGGGGAGAACCATGGCTGGCTGTTAGGTTTTTGTTGGAATTTTTTAGATGGTATGAATTGGTCTATGCCTACAATTAACCATTCGGTCAGATCTGATACTATAGAGGACACTTCCTTTTTAAACATGGAGTGCAGAGGTAAATCAGATATGAATGTACGGAAGCTATCCCAGTCAGCCATAGAGTATCGGTATACAGTACGGTGGAGGGGTACGTTTGGGGGCTTCTTACATTTCGTTTTTATCTTAACTGATACGACGGAGTGGTCAGAGGATCCTAGAGGAGAATGAACGGAACATGAACATAGCTCAGGGGAAGTTGAGAGAAAAGGTCTAGGAGACTTGCATATTGACCGGGTGTATCGGGCACACGGCTGGGTTCGCGAACAATCTGAGTGAGGTCATAAGCAATGCCAAAATCATGACAAAACCTCCCCTCATCATCTGTCTTATTTGAATGCGTCAGCCATTCCACGTTATGGACGTTGAAGTCACCACAGATGTGGATGTTAGTCGAGGGATGTGAAGACAGTATGTGGTCTATTTTCTCAGATATGCTCTTAAAGATAGTAACCCCGCTGTTGTGGGGCCTATAGAGGACAAATATAAATGCAGTGGTGTTAGCAAGTGCAACCCTGAAGCACATATAGGGTAAATTAGGATCTTCTCTAGAGATATCCCTGCCACACGGGAAGCCATCCTTAATGTAGGCACATATTCCATGCCCATGACGATCTTGGGTGTCAGATTTAGCTGTTAAATTAGAGTATCCATTAATTATGAACTCATCTAGGGAAGTGGTCGGCCATATTCCAGTTTCACTTAGAAATAATATGTTCGGTTTCGTCTCCTGTAATTGGGGTTCAACCTCTGGAAGGTTGGAACGTAGACCCCTGATGTTGGAGAAGGAGACCTGGTAGTAGGGGTCTACGTTGGAAGATGGAGTTCTAGGTTTAATCGGGGTTTTATTCTGGAGATATTTCATGTTGAGGTTTTGGGATTTGTGGAATAGGTCGGCATACTTGGTTAGAGCAGTACAGAGAGGGAAAGAAAGAGAGAAAAAGACAGGACATTTTTTTTTTGTAGCACACGAAAAGGTAAAGTTGTAACAATTACCCACTAGTATGGCATCGAGAGGCCCCCACCAGAGACTACTGCATGGCCCATATCCACTCATCAAATGGCAATACAGCAGTCCCAGTACTATGCGCCTGCTGATAGGACAGCCTCCTTAGTGGTTAATCCAAGGTTCGGGTCCCTAACTATCAGGCGGATAACGTCAGCCCAGACTAAACGTTTACCTCCAGCACCCTTACTAGTGACATGGCCACAAGGCCAGACAGAGACAGAAAAATTTCCGACATCTCAGACTACTGGTCACCAAGTAGTACCGACCTTTAAGCAGCTTTTTCTTCACCCTTTGTCAGAAAAATCACTCATTGAATGAGGACTGAATGACAAAATAGGAGAAGCGAGAGTTACAAACAAGTATTGTAATCGAACCAACGAGAACCCAAGCCGATGACTCATACGTAGGAAATTATAGTCTTGGAAGTTTTAGCCTTTAAAACTATACATAAGGGACTAAAACAGGATTTATTCATGTTTTGACAATGCATTTTTCACTGTAAGGAATTTAGGTGACTAAAGTAGGATGATGGATTAGAGAGGGATATATAAAGAGGATGATAGAGAGATAGAGATAGAAAAAGAGAAAGTGAGAGAGAAATAGAGAAAGAGATGGAAATAGAAAAAGAGAGGGAGATAGAGAAATTGAGAGAGACAGAGAGAGACAGAGGGGGTGTAAAGTTAGAGACAGAAAAGGAGAGAGACAGAGGAAGAGAGAGAAAAAGAGAGAGGGTAGAGACATAGAGGGAGTGAAAGAGAGAGAAAGGGTTTCAAAGAGAACTGGAGAGGGTGATAGAGAGAGAAAGATAGAAAGAGAGAGGGAGAGAGAGAAAGAAAGAAAGAAAGAGAGAGAGGGAGAGGTAGAGAAACAAAGGGTGAACTTCACTGTTTTTGTCCTCGATCAGTGGAGGAGAAATCTTTCTAGACTGAGGCAATTTGATTTTTTGTTTCTATCCAGATACCCGCCTTTTCAGGAGCTGGATTTCCCACATATTCAAAACCGACTCTGTGTCCAACTCTGCTCTCGTGGGGAGGCAAGTAAATAGGAACAGTATGTGTTGTGTGTGTGCGTGAGAGAGAGAGAGAGAGAGAGAGAGAAAGAGAGAGAGAGAGAGAGAGAGAGAGAGAGAGAGAGAGTAAACGGGGAACTAAAAAAAAATAACTGCTATTCAGTTGTATTGAAACATTAAAAAAGAATTTTTAAGTATATAATTTATTTTTTATGTTGCAATGTAGTTGTAGTTGTGTAGGAAGTATGAACGAATATACTTGGTAATTTAACGTTATATATATATATATATATATATATATATATATATATATATATATATATATATATATATATATAAGGTAAAATTAAAAGCCAAGAACAATCCGAGATTTTTTTTTTATATAGAGTATTTTATTTTCAACTTTTTTTATATAGAGTATTTTACTCTATATAAAAAAAAAAAAATCTCGCATTGTTCTTGGCTTTTAATTTTACCTTATAATTTTCTTCAACAATGCTTCAAGCAAACTACAATCTACTTATATATATATATATATATAAAGGAGAAAAACGACAATATGAATATATATACTAATGCATATGAATTTAAACGTTCATTCAATAGGGAGATTACATCAATTCGGAGTACAGGATATAATATATATGATCTTTATAACTAGCTATATCGAAGCATAATTCTTCTCATCAGAAAAGGAGAGATTCTCGGATTAAATTTATATATAATTAGTATATATCTTTATATTATCGTTTTTTCTCCTTTTTCCTCCTATATATAAACTCCACCTCTATTGTTGCGCTTTCTATTATCCCGATAAGTCTCCTTTTAAATATTGAATATTTTCAAACGATATAAGATTTGAAATTGCCCGAATGGTCGCGAAACATTTGTAACGAACAATGAAAATATACTTCTTGTTGCTATCAATCCAACCTTTGTTGTCTTGATTTTTGTGAAAATAATAATAATAATAATAATAATAATAATAATAATAATAATAATAATAATAATAATAATAATCCGCTAATCGAGCCAGAGATGTCTCGTGTCGCGGGGTTCGAATCGTTCGACTGGTAGTAATTGTGACACCCTGCACTGAAGAATCCCGAAAGGATGAAACACTAGTGTCTGTAGGTATTTAATTATTATAGTAAAAAAATAATTATATATATATATATATATATATATATATATATATATTAGCATTTCAGCCCGACGTTGCCCGGGTGTTTGGATGTGTATGTTGAGCAAAAAAAATAAATAAATAAAATAAAAGTGGTAGTAGGAAGGCAGGCTCGAACCAGTACCGCAAAGGAGGAAAAGAACGGGGTAAAACCTAACGTTTATGCTGTTACGACCACTGCCAAACCGGAAGCGACATTTTTAAAAATTAAGGCTAAACAATCTAAAGGAGAGGATAACTTTCAAAAATATCGGCGAAAAAAGTGACCCCTTCCCTGTAGAAAAGTGCATAGTTGAAGGGGAAGATATTAATGTTTTTAGCCAATTTTTTCGATATTTGTCGTATGAAAGGTCGAACTTTAAAACGATACTGATCTTGGTAAAATCCGTCGCCTCTATTGAAAGTTTAAGGCAGACATGCAAACAGACACACATACATACATTTATATATTGGTAACTAAAAATTTTCGACCCAAACTGATGAAAAAGCTTGCTCTATCTCTGAATACCGTTTATGTAAAATTTCAAATATTTAGACCAGAAATTGCCTGAGTAATTTGGAAGAGACCGCAGAGGTCAATTTTTTTTAACTTTGACCCCTATTATGACCCCTTAAAATTTATCGTTTTGGGCTCAAATCAAGTTATTAAGTTAGATCCATGTTCAAGGAACCTATATCTAAAATCTAAAGTGCGTAGACCCAAAATTGTCGAAGGAGTTTGGTAGAGTTTTAAAAGGTCAAATCGTTGAACTTTGACCCCTTAACAGTCAAATTTCTGGCCGAAAACCGATCACATCGATTTTCCCAAATCTCAGTACCCTGTATATCAAATTTCGAGTCTGTAGACTAAAAATTGACAGAGTTATTGCGTAGGGAAATGTACACAGACACACACAGATACACACACATACACGTTCACTTGATATTATTATTATTATTATTATTATTATTATTAATCTTATTATTATTATTATTATTATTATTTTTGTTATTGTTATTATTATTATTATTATTATTATTATTATTATTACTGTTACTATTACTATTATATTATTACTTTTGCTATTACTATTATTTCATTATTGTTATTATTATTATTATTTTTTTTATTATTGTTATTATTATTGTTATTATTATTATTTTTATTATTGTTATTACTATTATTATTTTTATTATTTTTATTATTATTATTTTACTATTATTATTTATTTTATTATTATTATTATTATTATTATTATTATTATTATTATTATTATTATTATTATTATTATTATTATTATTATTATTGGCTCACATGGAGCTTTCACACAAGTCAACAAACGATCTCATTGGAGACCTGTGGTGTTCTCTGGAAGCTGAGTGACAACAAGTCTCCCCAGACGTCCAGCTCTCTCCTCCTCCTTCAATAGCATTTGCAAATAAATTTGCATCATCGCAACAGCCTCTTACCATTGATTTCTCGCTGGCAGTGGCCATTGGTTTATACTGGAATTTGAGTGGCACTAAGCCTCCCCAAGATCCAAGTTCTCTTCGGAGGTCTGGCCAGTGCTTCCTCCTCGGTCTTTCCATCCTCCTTGACCCTTCTCGGCTCTTTGGTATCACTTTTCTATTGGAGGAACGGTGGTGAAACAATGAAGGGGATGCATGAGGGGGGGTGTAGAACATTTAGTTCTGCAGCTTCGGTGTTATGAAAATAAGCCAAATCAGTGCAAAGCAAAATAGTAAAACACTCGCTAAGAAAAAATGACGAAAAATATATTTTTATCGCGTTCAAAATGATCGACTTTCGACGAAAAGAAACGATTTCGAAAAAAAAGTTTTTTTAATATTGTAATATTTTTTTCATCTTAAATATATAAAAACACGCCCGGATTAGATAAAAAATGCTATCGCAAAATGTCGAGGCAAGCGGTTCAGTAGTTTTTTTTTTATTATCGGTTAGTAGTAACAAACATATTTTTACACACACACACACACACACACACACACACACACACACACACACACACACACACACACACACACACACACACACACACACACACACACACACACACACACACACACACACACACACACACACACACACACACACACACACACACACACACACACACACACACACACACACACACACACACACACACACACACACACACACACACACACACACACACACACACACACACACACACACACACACACACACACACACACACACACACACACACACACACACACACACACACACACACACACACACACACACACACACACACACACACACACACACACACACACACACACACACACACACACACACACACACACACACACACACACACACACACACACACACACACACACACACACACACACACACACACACACACACACACACACACACACACACACACACACACACACACACACACACACACACACACACACACACACACACACACACACACACACACACACACACACACACACACACACACACACACACACACACACACACACACACACACACACACACACACACACACACACACACACACACACACACACACACACACACACACACACACACACACACACACACACACACACACACACACACACACACACACACACACACACACACACACACACACACACACACACACACACACACACACACACACACACACACACACACACACACACACACACACACACACACACACACACACACACACACACACACACACACACACACACACACACACACACACACACACACACACACACACACACACACACACACACACACACACACACACACACACACACACACACACACACACACACACACAGACACACACACACACACACACACACACACACACACACACACACAGACAGACACACACACACACACACACACACACACACACACACACACACACACACACACACACACACACACACACACACACACACACACACACACACACACACACACACACACACACTGAATGTGTTTGTGTGTTTGACATGAAAAAGTATCTGGTGTCGCTTACACAGCTATTTAAGAAAATAGCTTAGTTTGTGACTGAAAGGAAGGTGATCAGCTCACAAGCCGGACACATCATTACTTCTATATTTAGCATATGATTACAGTATTTTGCTTTTACGTCGTTGGCAACAAACCGGATTATGAAAAACGATTAACGTTTAGTTCCGTCTGGCTATATTAAAAGACTTTAGGAAATCCAAATTCTAAAGTCCTTTCTAATTTCCGGAAATTACGTAATGTCGTAATTGAGAAAGATCGCAATAAGTTAAAAGAAATTAATTTTTTTTCTTACCACTTGACCTGGAGGTCACTCGAGGATAAGGGCTAATGCGTGTAAGGTGGTCAGTGGGATGACTCGTTTCATTCTACCCGTAGCCTTGGTCTTTTCAATACTAAGGTCAATAGACATCTCATTTCTTTGCAATAATCAGCTTTTGTTCTTGTCAGCTCCTTACATCAAGTGTCTGGAGGAATTGCCATAAAAACCGAGTTCTGGCTGTGAATGTTTTACATGGAGGAACCAGAAATCGAAACCCAACCGAACATCTTCCTTGTAAATTAGAGAAAAACTAGCGACGTATTTTCTGTGAGAAAGGGTTTCTAAGGAAAAGAGATCTTCAGCAGTAAATTATGATTTTGTACTCTATATGTGAAAGAGTGATCTATGTGTCGCATCTCCCCATAAGTGGCAATAGTACTCCTTCCCAGGACTTATCTCTTCATCTATCTACCACAAGTAGAAGATTGCGAGTAAAGTATTTTCTGGAACTATAGAATGCCCATCCATTTATTCCAGCAACACATTCGTTTTTACATTTTGAATTTGAAGTTACTGACGAACTAGAGTATCGGTTCAGTTAGCAATATGATATAGGTGATAATTAAAAATACATGTCCTTAATAAAATGTCTTAGAGTGTAAAGTAAGAATGACATTCCGAGTGACATCTAAATTTACAACCTCTGTCTCCGTGTCACATATGAGAAAGTAGGAAATGCTGCTCTCATTACGTACATAAACCAAGCTCTTTCTTTTTTAAATTTCCATTTTTCCTTCTTTCTCTTCCTTCCCTCCGTTTTCTCTTTGGAGTGCTATTTAGATCAATCGTTTATTTAAAAAGATGAGAATGGAGAATAGTAGCTAACGAAATGATAAATGTGCGATAATATACACAGCAGCAGCAGCAACAACAGCAGCAGCAACAACAACGACAACGACAACGACAACAACAACAACAACAACAGCAGCAACAACAACGACAACGACAACGACAACAACAACAACAACAACAACAACAAACTATTAAAATTATTTCCGGTGGTATGTGTAATAGTAAGAGCACTTCTGACTGTGAGAGTAAAAATATCCTCTACCTTACGTTATTTATAACTAAAAGTATGGTATTTGTTCTTGTGCTGCATTTCATATGTTTCTGTCTACGATTTATGAGAAAAGGCCATTTAAACCGAAACATTTGTTATTTTTGCCTCAATTCAGGGTTCTCTCTTTTGGCTAGATGGATTTTCACCAGATTAAAAACCAACTCTATGTCTAGCTATATCATCACGAGAAGACAAGTATATAGGGATTTGTTACAGTAATTCTAGCCTACTATATAATCCATAGCTGGATAGAGGAAAGGTGAATTAATACTTTCAATGAATGGCCGTCGACCGTCTCGCCGATTTTACTAAGATAAATAAACTCTTTTCATGAAGAAAGACACAAAAGGTAACGTTCGCTGAGTTTTCATCAAGATTTTATTTGGAGAGAATAGACTTAGGAGAGAGACTAATGCTATCTTAGCTAGTTATTTAATTTTTAAACTTAACTTCCTAACTTAGTGAAATGAGTGGCATGCATGAACAGACATCGAATTTACATTCGCATTACATTATAGGCTTCCTACATTATTGATGATGTATCGTTCGCACGGCTTCCCGGTGAGACTGATCTGAAAACCTTAGTTTTCTTTCCGCTCAAGAACATGACGCTATTTTTCGTCGTCTCTCTATTCTCTCTATGATGTTTGACCTCTGCCATTCCTGCTTTAAATATACTTGATCCATCTTTCATTCAACCCTAGGAACGATTCTGTTTTACAGATTTGAGTTATCATACACTCAGTGTGACCCTTGTCAAAATTCACAGTAGCTAACTTAATCACCATTGACGTTGGGTCTCTAATATGTGATAAATTAGCAGGGTTACCCAGCGTCGCTCTGGATTATAAAAATCCAAATACCAACTACCATCATTTTTAGCACATGACGCCCTAAAAAATGAATTTAGAAATATATGAATAAAAACACCGCTATTTTAGCCGTCTCGCATTGTAACCTGCGTCTTCTAATCATGGAAGGCCTACCCATTCGTATAAACAAACCGACCATCAATCAGACTCAACATGAGGAGGAGAGCATGTTTAAGTACTTTTACGATTTGAAACGGTTTTAATCAACTTAAAAGATCACTAAACGCAACTTTTTAATTCATCACTCGCCTAAAGACACTCACGAAAATCAAAAACGTTCGCGACTATGGCAAATTTCTTTTTATATTCGAACAGAATGTTCGAACGTTGGTCGGTCAAAAAAAAAAACAAAAAAAAAAAACGAAAAAAAAACGAAAAAAAAACGAAAAAAAGCAAGACAAAAAAACAAACAAACAAACAAAAAACAACAACAACAACAAAAAACAAAAACAAAAACAAAACGGATCGCAAGAGAAACAAATATGAATTCAACGAAACATACATAAGAGAAATTAATTTTTTCATACGAGGATTGAAAAAAAAAGCAAACTTAGGAGGCCTTCAGAGCTCCACTGAAAGCACCAAATAAAATTAAGGCTGTTCCCAGAAATGTGTAGATAAATGCCAATACTTAAGAAATGATAAATAAAACTGGGAGTTAGCGTCTTCCAATTTGAAAATGGGCTGTATCAATATGTGATAACATTATCATGTTCAATTATTGATAACATTAAATGATATAGATCGTCATTTGATTCCTAAAGAATGAACCTCTTTTGCTAAATTTTAAATATTATTTTTCCGGAGTTATACTGATTAAAAAAAAAAAAAATAACAGCTTTATAGTGGTTTGTTGTGTATTTTTGAAGTTTTACCAGAACATACAAACAAATGTCCTTTGGATAGCAGACATGCAATCCAGGTCATGCGATTACTGCCGCACCGGCAACATCGAGCAATATTTAATGGATGTCGTTGGAATGCGGTTAAGAATAAACGTAGCGTATCTGTGCCTTCAAATGAAATTTTGTTGACGATTTCATCCGGTAAAGAAAATTCCCACGAGGCCAAAATAATGCTCAAATAAGTCTTTTCTTTTTTGTTTTTTAAACGGAAGCAAAATAAATAAATAAATAAATAAAGAAGAAGAAAAAAAAGAGGAAGCAGAAGTGTTTTTGCTGGGCGCTCCCACTACAGATCTGTTGCGTCTGGACTGCGTCTGGACAGATCCAAGTACCAGACAGAGATCCGGTTGGCAGGAGAACGGAAAACACATAAAAAGCAGCAAAGAATAAGAAATTCAATCAAGAGTGCGTAAAACATAAGGTCCGCATGCTACATCCGACCGTAGTCAAACGAATTGTTTTTATAATCTCTACTGTTATAACACACACACACACACACACACACACACACACACACACACACACACACACACACACACACACACACACACACAGTGTAAATTAGTTCAGTTCCATATAAACTCGCAAACGGCAGAGCCAAATTTTTTAAATTTAGCACGAAGGTACACTATGTGTCCAAGAGTGTTCTTACGTAGGTTTTGTATCGAAATGCGTCTGATAAGTATCGAAAATCGATAATCGAAAAAAAATCCTATTAAAGAAGGTAGTCTGATTTTTACCAAAGTTAACAGTTTTATACAACCTAACATCACAAGTGCATTTGAGAAATTTTATCACCACACAAATGGAAAGGCCAACAATAGGTTCTTTTATAAGACTGGGGCACATTCGAAATGAATGTTTCTGTTTAGAACATAATTGAACCATGATACTTGACCTTTTGCATTTTAAACTTTAATTGAAGTCATTATTTACAGATAATTCTAGGCCCTGTCGGTGGAGCATTAGAATACGCCGACTGTCCCCCTGCAGAGGGTAAAAGTCCCTCAATGGGAGTCCTGGATATGACCTTAAACTATATCCAGTGGTGAGGCCCCAGCTTGTGGGCTTTGGGGAGTGTGGAGCCACCCTTTAATTACCATTGCTCCCAGGTCCACTCTGACCCGGAGTGGTAGTACCTGTTAGGGTCCCAACTATGGGTTAAATAGAAACCAACGTGAAAACAACAAATATATTCTATTAAAAAATTTTTTCTTCAAAATCTTTGGATTCGGCATTAAATAACTCGGAAAGGGTTGATATGCCGTAAAACAAAAACAACCAACCAACAGATAATTCTATAAAATCAACAATAGATTCTCTACAGTGCAATGTAGACTACAATGAATTGTATACTAAGTCACTGCGGGGAAGCATGTGAAGCTTCCTTTCAGTAAAATGCAGTGAGGAGGGGGGGCTCTACCTAAAGCAATCAATTGATTTGATTAAAAAATGGGCAATTTCATCGATTTCGATGACAATAAATATATGGAAGGGTGGAATAACCAACACAGGAAACCTAGTTGGCCTCCTGCGAATGTCGGCCCTTCTAACTTTAGGTAACAGCATTCAACAGATGCAACGAAAAATGCTATTTCGAGCTTAAGCGTGTGAGGCCAACGAAATGTCACTCTAAACTTAAGCATAGCAAACTTACGAACATAAGCATAAGCAGAGCAAACCAACAAAAGTGTTATTTCAAACTTAAGCGTGGCAGATCAAAGAAAATGCTATTTCACACATCGTTTGGAAGGCTTAGATTTGATAAAAAAATCTGTCGGTCTGTCACGCTTACGTTTGAAAAAATATCATTTCTTTTGGATCTGTCACGTTTTTTGTTTAAAATGAGATTTTCGTCTTTAAAAGCACAGTTTGCATAGATGTTTTTTATCTTCGTTTGGATGTGACCAAGCATCTCTAAAAGAGGATCTGTCTGTTCGACTGCGAGGCTTAAGTATAACATAGCATTTTTGCTGGTTCATCATGCTTAAGTTGAATGTAACATTCTATCGGTCTGTCACACTTAAGATAGAAATAGTATTTTCATTGGTTTGTTCAAAGCTTCATTGAAAAATCAAAGGAAATTCTATTTAAATTTAAGCATGACAGACCGGTGAAATGATATTTCGAACTTAAACGTGACATAGCAAAAAAAAAAAAAAAGAAAAAGAAAAAAATAATATTTCAGACTTAAGTATGACAGACAAATAAAAATGCTATTTAACAGCAGACAGCCAAAATGTTATTTCACACTTAAGCATGACGTACTGATCAAAATGCTTTTTCAAATTTATGCATGATAGACCAGCAAAAGTTTTTTTAAAAACTTTAGCGCGACAGATCAACAAAAATGATATTTTAAACTTTAGCGTGACAGACTAGCAAAAATGTTATTGCATGATAGATCATCAAAAATTATATTTTAACTTAAGCATGATTGACCAACAAAATTTTTTATTTCAAACTTAGACGTGACGGACTGACAAAAATGGTGTTTCAAACTTAAGCGTGACAGACCAACATAAATGCCTTTACAACTTAATCAGAACAACCCCACAAAAATGTTATTTTCAAATTTAAACGTTGTCAGCCCTTGTCGTTAACTACTAGATCACCGTCACCTTCCGCTTTAAAAGAAGAAAATTCATGATAGAGCAACGAAAATTATATTTCAAATATAAGCGTAGCAAACTATGGACTGACAGACATAGCTCTCGATAAATGTGCGATAATATACACAGCAGCAGCAGCAGCAGCAGCAGCAGCAGCAGCAGCAGCAGCAGCAGCAACAACAACAACAACAACAACAACAATAACAAAATATCGGAATCTACAACGGAAGTTAATTAAAAAACCCAATGACGCAATACAAACAAAACAAAGACAGACTTAATGAAAAACGATTTGGTAAAAAAGAAGAAAAAAAACAAAAGATAAAATATTTCCCCAAAATATTACATATTGTAAATAGTTCGTCGAATGAAATGCGATACTTAAATGTATACTGGTTCCATCTATAATAACACACCTCTACAAAAAACAAACAAACAAACAAACAAAAAAAAAACAAAAAAAAAACATTTTTCTTGGTGTCTGAAAGTTTGGAACTAATATATTGGCTTGGTGTCTGAAAGTTTGGAACTAATATATTGGCTAATTCAAAGTTGCTGATTCCAAAAATCATACTCATTTTACCAAACTCGTTCTTATGGCGCTCGAATAACCCATGAAACCACTAAAAAAGCCCACCAAATTGGAGACGGGAGTGATTCTATAAAATTATGATGCCTAGTGCGCCTGCTGGACCATATCTTATTCTGATAAAGATGAGACTGGCACTTCGTTAATCCCTATGTTGCAAGAATAATGCCCCAAATGGGCCTCGACTTTTATGAGAACTGGCCGGAAACAAATAAGAGCACTGCAACTTGTGATTGGCAATCTAGAGAGAAAGAAAGAGAAATGGGGGAAGGAAGTAGAGATATAGAATGAGAGAGAGAGAGAGAGAGAGAGAGAGAGATGCGAGAGAGATAGGGAGAGATAGGGAAAGAGAGAGGGAAATAAAGCGAGAGGAAGAGAGAAAGAGAAGTAGAGGGAAATAAACAAAGAGAAAGACAGACAAACAGACAGACATAGCTTTTCTGGGGTTTCTATTTACTTCTGCCCATCCATGATCGTTCCACGATTTCCCGCCTGTTTTTTTGGTGGATTTGAAATATTTAGCGCTTCACGTTCTTGAAAACGGAGCATGAACGCCACAATGAAATCAAAATTAAATAAGATTATAGTTAGCGGACTCGCAGACATACAGACAGACAGTCATATTACACTGATTAACAAAGATTTTGGTGTCTTGTGTTTAGCTCTCCTTTTTTTTTTTTTTTTTTTTTTTTTTAAAATGTCGCATTTATCATAAAAATCGTCTCTTTTAAGGAAATTTTGTAGAGAAGTGGCCAAAAATATGACAGAAATGTTTCATGGCCATATTTTCTAATATAAATTCATTGGCTTTTGCCATTTCCTCATGAATACAAAAACAATTTTTACAACAATATGACATAATAGATATTTTAGGGCAAGAATTTTCATTCTTTAGATTTTCTTGAATGGCGAATATCTGGCTTGTCTCGTTTTAAACACCAGCATTAGGCCAACATCATTGTCCTATTCCAACAGCCTTGATAACGTAAGAAATTCTGCAGAAATAAGCAAGCTTTGTCTTGGACGGTTTCTCCTCCCACGTATTTATTTTAACCAATCAAATTGAATGTTATAACTAACAGCCGAGAATGTTCTCGGCGCCAAATTCCCTTTTCAGATCAAAATCCGAGAAGACGCAGCATTGGACACACGTGAATTTCTCACTTGAATCGAAGTAGCGAAAACATTTGCTGCTTCAAGACGATTTAAATGCCTAAATGTGAAGCAGTGCTTTATCATTGCAATTGCCAATACCCTTAAGTAGGGCGAATTTATATTTTCACGCTTGTGCTGCAATTTAATGTCTGTCAAGACGAAATTAAGGCCTACGATTTGACCTGCCTTATCCGCCATTGGACTAACTGCGAAGGACTCCTCGTGTATGACCAGCTAGTAGCATCCATCTTGGAAGGCACCTCTACATCTCCAACCTGCGCACTACTCCGTCAGCGAGAATTCTACCCATTCTTTATCGAAGACGAACTATTGTTCCCTTCAGGAACGTTACCAGCCCATAGTGACAGATAGCTTAAGATGACGCATTTTTTGCAACATGGACCTTTTTTACTTTAATAAAATTTACGTTGAAGTCGTAAGGTGAGCTTGTTGTAATTTCTGTTTGGTTTTCTTCCATTCTGCCAAGGGCAAAAACCACGTGAAAGAAAATCTCACGATAAGGACCTTCCATTACTTTGATATCTTAGTGAAATCTTTCCTCCTGTTCGTCACTGAAATTGTCAAGATTGCCAGGAAATCTTTCTAAATGGCTGTTGAGAAAATGCACTTTTATGCTCATGTTTATTTCAAGATCCTGGAAGTTATTTAAGAACTTTTCGACAATATCTTAGTAATCTTCGGCTTTGTAATTTCAAGGAAATGTTTAAACTACCTCAACAAAACTTAACCAGCTAACCAATTCAATTTCGTTCATTGAATGTGCAAAGTTTAGATCTTTTATCAATTTTCTTATTTGAGGATAATCGAAAATACCAGCCTTTAGTTTCTCAGTACTTAATCCTAGAAATGCAGATGAAAGGTCCCGAAAACATTGTCCAGTTTTATCAAGAACTTTGACAAACTGTTTCATGTGTTTTACTTTTATATATAAAAGCAGGAATATGATTTTTCCAATTGGAACAAGTTGCTCATGAATGACGTTTCTTTCACCAACATTAAGTTTGTCTCGAACAGGCATTTTTTTTTTATTTTCCAAGGATTTGTTTTATCCCTGCTATCCCAATAGAACAGAAAGCAACGAAACTTTGTATAACCATTCTATTGTCCTAATAAAATGTTTAAAATTTTTAAATCAACACGAAAACTCATTGATAATTTTCATATTTCAGATGCGGTAAGCATCGTAGTCTCCAATAGGTGTAGGTGCATATATATTAGAGTTATATTAGAGCACATATTTCAAGCTTCTTTTAGAGCTGTCTATGAACAATCTCCATTCTTCTGGTTTATATTCTTTTACACATAACTTTAGGAGAAGTCCAGGAAGATCCAACACACACACACACGCACACACACGCACGCACACACACGCACGCACACACACACGCACACACGCACGCACACACACACACACACACACGCACACACACACACGCACACACACGCACACACACACACGCACGCACACACACATACACACACACACACGCACACACACACATACACACACACACACACACATATATATATATACAAATCTGACAATTCTTCAAATAAATAAATAAATTTATCTTCCCGTGTTCGGTAAACATGAATATAACGGCATAAATAAAATGGGGATTGATTCAAACACGCCTTGTACATATTAGTTCAGTATCTGGGAAGATGCCATATACTTCTGGGTTGCAAATGTCCATTGCTTACATTCAGTATGCCGCCATCTAAAATTAACTTTTTTTTATCATCTGCATCATGATTCGGGTCATAAAGGTTTAAGTTACTTTCTTGAAGTTGACCAACACACGCCAGCATGTAAAACTGAATAGGATGACAGCCTTTGCATCTCTTAATGTGGAAGTAACGAAGTGGTCAGATGGTGACTTTATTCAGTATCATAAAGTCCGTAATAGAAAAGATGTCCCACTTTCTCTGACGGCATCTTAATGAATTTATTACCAGATAAAAACCTGTTCAATCGCCTGCTATGATATCGTCTTGTAGATGAGATTGATTCAATGACCAGAACTTACTCAATCAATTCCAAAAAACATCAATAAATTGTTTTTTCTTCACACTCTTTTTTTGTCTGACTAAAGACAAAACTTTATAACAAATGGGCACCATTGATCGTTTTCAATCCAACATACGTTGAACGGCTTTTAGAAATTGACTTCCAAATTAACCTAACACATCACTTAATAAGTCATAATAGATGATGTCACTAAAATTTATTTTTTATAAAGTACTAGCCTTCAAATGGCATCAATGAAATGAATGGCTCTCATCTTGGAGAGGCTCCATGTTTTGACAAGTTTCTAAATCTGACCTTGTACTCTTGAT
This sequence comes from Euprymna scolopes, assembly GCF_053919585.1. Taxonomy (NCBI): domain Eukaryota; kingdom Metazoa; phylum Mollusca; class Cephalopoda; order Sepiida; family Sepiolidae; genus Euprymna; species Euprymna scolopes. Next base: position 85,523,814 of record NC_136516.1, on the reverse strand, counting down.
CTGAGATGGAATACGTACATCAAATCTGTTGCCAAGGCTGCTGGAAAAATGGTGATATCCAGTAGATATCTCACTGCTGATGTAATTCTCTACTTGTGTAAGAGCCAAGTACATCCACATTTGATTTTCTTGGATAAAAATAAAACTGCTTAATAAAATTGTGATTTTTGGAATTATTTACCTTTAATCCGTGCCTAGGTGCATATATTATACAGACATTTCTATATTATTTTAAATGCTGCCGATTTGAATAAGCACCATACTTAACTTTTTTAAAAATCATCTACATCATAATTTGGGTCATAAAGGGATAACGAAGTGGTCAAATACAGACTTTATTCAGCATCATAATTTCTGTAATAGAAAAGATGTCCCACTTTCTCTGACGGCATCTTAATGAGTGGTTGAACATTACCAGATAAAAACCTGTTCAATCGCCTGCTATGATATGGTCTTGTAGATGCGATTGATTCAATGAACAGCACCTGCTTAATCCATTCCAAAAAACATCAATGCACTCTTTTATTTTGTCTGACTCAAGGCAAGCTTTATAACAAATGGGCACCATTTACCGTTTTCAGTCGAACATATGTTGAACGGCTTTTTAAAAATTGATTTCCAAATTAACTAATTCGTTCAGTCGTAAATAAATGAATATAACGGCATAAAATAATGGGAATTGATTCAAAAACACCTTGTACGTATTAGCTCAGTATCTGGGTAGATGCCAGATACCTCCTGATTGCAACTGTCGATGAAAATTCAGTATGTCGCCATCTGTTTAAGAGAATCGAGGATTTCGCTGGTTGTCATAAACACACTTTTTTTCTTTTTTAAAACACTATGGATAATAATCAAAGTAAATTTATGAAATGCAAAAATTTTCAGTGGTAGTTTAACTATTAAACTTCATAATTTTTCAGTTTGAAGATAATCATAATATCATTCTCCTTTAAACTAACTAAAATTAACAATAAATATATTTTAATCATCTACTTCATAATTCAGGTCATAAAGGGTTAATTACTGATGTCGGTCTTCGCAATACCCAAGGATGCTATCATCGTCCAAAATGGCCTTTACCCAAGCCAGGGACTACATCACAAGTTCTCCTTTAAACTAACTAAAATTAACAATAAATATATTTTTTTAATCATCTACTTCATAATTCAGATCATAAAGGGTTAATTATTGATGTCGGTCTTGGCAAAATGGCCTTACCCAAGCCAGGGACTACATCACAAGTTATTCTATGATGGTACACCGAGTATTTCATCCTGTTTTGGGAAGTAGGGTTGATTTATTGTCAATCGCCTAAAGTGCCCCTACCGAGAAATGCCAACGAATCTACTCTGCTATTTTTGTAAATGACTAGAGTGGCCCTTCGGTTGGGGTGGGGTTGGTTTTCCTCACATTTCGGTCTTGTGTTCCATCTTGTTGTGGTGTGTGGAGGGCAAGCAATTAAGTGCCAACTTACTGAATCTCGTTGTGTGACCGTCCCGTCTGTTCGAAAAACAGTGGTTTTATTCTTGTCTGCAGTTACCAAATTCCGGGGCGATCTGGGAACCGTGGGAACCTGTAGGATTTAAGGGATGCGCCCAACACTCTTTAGTTAATAACACGATGGTTTGGGCTGTCAATGCATAGCCATTGTCTTGGATTTCTGCTAGTTTCAACTTTTGGAATTTCTTTAGGGGCGAGGGCGGATGAAAGAAAAGGGTTTCATGTTTAAAATTTTTTTTTTTGTTTTATTATTATTTTTTTTTAAAGCGATGGTCAGGGCGGGGGGGTCTGATGATAGGAGTGAAGCGGATAAACATCGTTTGAGATTGAGCCTGCCAGAATAACGCCCCAATTAGATAACACCAAAGTATGAAACTATTTGTTTATTTCGGTATCGTTGGTTTTTTATAAGAAACGAAAAAAGAAAAAAAAAAAAATTTAAACTGTAGTTTCTATGCTTTTTTTGTTTGTATAAATTATTTAGTTTTGATTCTTATATGTACATTGTTGTAAAAAAAGAAAAAAATGGAGATGGGGCAACAGGGGGTGAGGATGGAGAAGGGTGTTTCGTAACCTGAAATTGGTATCAGGTAATAGCAAGGGGGGTGAAATACGAAACAGCTTTTTTTTTTTTATTTTGGAAACGAAAAGCAGACAATTCGAAAACAAAGAACTCTTTTGTTTGACGGCAAAAATCCGAAAAAAAAAAAAAAAGTAAAGAAAAAAGAAATCCTTAACTGCCGTAAATCCCTGATCTCAGCCTCGGGATGAAAAACAAAGAATAGAAAAAAAAAGGGAACGGTGCGGGATAGGCAGAAATATCCTTAGAAGCGGCGAAAAAGACAAACATCGCCAGAGAGAGAAAGAGAGAGAGAGAGAGAGATAGAGAGAGAGGGAGAGAGAGAGAGAGAGAGAGAGAGGAAGGAAGAAAGAAAGAAATAAAGAAAAAGGGGGTAAAAGTGAAAAGGCAAAAAAAGGAAAAAACTTATAGCAAAATTATATCGAAATAAAGATAGATAGACAGTCAGATAGATAGAGTTATTAGATAGAGAGATAGATTTATTAGATAGATAGATAGATAGAATTATTAGATAGATAGATATATTTATTAGATAGATAGATAGAATTATTTGATAGATAGATAGATTTATTAGATAGATAGATAGATAGATAGAGTTATTAGATAGATAGATAGATAGATAGATAGATAAATAGACAGATAGATTGATTTATTAGATAGATAGATAAATAGATAGATAGATAGATTTATTAGATAGATAGATAGATAGATAGAGTTATTAGATAGATAGATAAATAGACATAGATTGATTTATTAGATAGATAGATAGATAGATATATTTATTAGATAGATAGATAGATAGATAGATAGAGTTATTAGATCGATTGATAGATAGATAAATTTATTAGATAGATGAAGGAAAATCAGATCATATGGTATCACTGGTAGAATACTTAACATAATTAAATCCTTCTTAGATAAGAGAAAAATCCAGGTTGTCCTTGACTGTCATAGATCTAAACAATACAATATAAATGCGAGAGTGCCTCAGGGGTCTATCCTGGTACCTCTGTTATTCCTAATATTCATAAATTACCTCCCTGACAAAATTGCCTGTGAGATGGGTATATATGCTGACGACACCACACTCTATAACAGACACGACAGGAAAACAAATGAACACATATCTAAAGAAATGACAGAAGCACTAGAGGATGACCTCTGATCTGTAGTGGAATGAGGACATAAATGGATGGTCACATTCAATTCTGCCAAGACTAAACTGGTTTCCTTCAATAATTACAAGAAAACTTCTCTACCACCAATAGCAATGGCCAATGACTCTTTATCTGAAAGTACATCCTTTAAACTCCTCGGCTTAACGCTCTCAGGAAACATGAGTTGAAACAATTGCATCGAGAGTATCGCCAGGACCGCTGCGAAGAAGGTAGGTTATCTCTACCGTGCTAGAAAGATACTAACGCCCGAAAGTATCCTATACCTCTATAAGGCCACCATTCGCCCATGTATGGAGTATTGTTGTCATATTTGGGCTGGTGCATCTACCACTAGTCTCTTACTCCTAGACAAGGTTCAAAAGAGAGTCGCCAATCTGATAGGTCCTGAACTGTCATCTAAACTTCAGCCCCTGTCCCATCGACGAAATGTTGCATCCCTCTGCCTGTTCTACAAGTACTTTAACGGTGAATGCTCTGACGAACTGCAAGCACTTGTGCCCCCTCGAAGTAAATACTCCCGACAAACCCGACAAGCAGCTAAATTCCACCCCTTCACAGTAGAGATCCCTAGATGTAAGAGAGCCTTCTACTCCAGTAGTTTCTTCCCCAGGACAACTAGACTTTGGAATTCCCTGCCGGGCCCCTGCTTCGCCAACTGTACTGACATGCAGAAGTTCAAGTGCAACGTGAACCGACATCTTGCTGCCCAACTCCCTGATGCCTATGTCCCTGATAGTAGCCCCCTACAACAAAGTGGCAATATGCCTTGTCTGGGGTGAAAATGTAAAAAAAAAAAAAAAAGAAGATAGATAGATAGACAGACAGATAGATAGATAAATAGATTTATTAGTAAGATAGATTTATTCGTAAGATAGATAGACAGATAGATAGATCGATAAATTGCTCGAGATTGAATAATGATCAACAAATGTTTCACACGGCCATATTTTTATTGTCATCGAAATTGTCAATTTTTCAATCAAATCGATTGATTGCCTGCTCTAGTTGAGGACCCATCGTTGTTCACCGGGAGGAAGCTTCACATGCCTCCCCGCAGTGACTTAGTCCAAAATACATTATAGTCTACCTTGCACTGTAGGGAACCTACTATTGGCTTCATAAAATTATTTTTTATATATAATGACTAGAATCAAAGTTTAAAATCCAAAAGTCTAGTATCATGCTTCAATTGTGCTCTAAACAGAAAACATTCATTTCTAACGCGCCCCTGTCATATCAAAGAACCTGCTGTTGTATTTTCTACGTCGGACGCATTTGTTTGTGTGGTGATAAAACTTCTCAAATGCACTTGTGATGTTAGATCGTATAAAAGTGGCAACTTTGATCAAAACCGGACTGCCCCCTCTTTAATGTTTTTTTTTTTTTGATTATGGATTTTCGATAATTATCGGAGACATTCCGGTACAAACACTATTTAAGAACACTCCCAGAAAAATAAGGTACAAATGCGTGAAATTTCCAAAAAAAAAACAAAAAAAAACCAAAAAAAAACGGCCAAGCCATATTGGAATCCATGGGAAACGAATTCACAGACACACTAACATACAAAGTTCCTTTTATATATAGGGTGGAATGAGAAATTTGTCGCCCTAATAAAAACAACATTACTGCTTTATTTTAAAACTTTTATTGAAAAAAATCAATTCAGATAACTTGATTATGAGTAGAGTTGCCATCTATTCAATGCAATCGCCTTCAATCTCAATCACCGCATAGATACAGGTCCGGAACTGGGAGCATGCCTTTTCCACAAGTGCCGGCGGAAGCTCGGCGAATACTCAACGGATGGCGGCGATTAGGCTGGCTTCGGTGTTGTGGGAGGTCATGTCAGTAATGTTCTCAATGTATGACCAAACGAGGTAGTCCAACGAGTTTGAAACCACACCAAAAACCATAACTGTGGCCGAAAAATTTGTTGAGCTGTGCCCTCAAGCATTGGAACGTCCGGATTTGCATTTTAAGGGTGCTGGCAATGGACCTGTTGCCGTAACTTGGATTGGTAGAGAACATGAGTTGTACAGCGGCGCATCTCTGATGATCTCGCTCGTTAAATAATGTCACTTTCAGATATGACAGAAGGCTCCTCTCGCCCTTGGGATTTGTACACGACTGGCCAACTAGTAGATGGTCTGCAAAAAAAGATAAATAAATAAAATTAAAATTATAAAATAAAATTAAAAACTAAATAAAAATAAACCGGTTTTGATAAAAAACGGAAATGGAAAATTCTGTTGTTGCATTTCCTTTCTTTTTTTTTTTTTTAATGAAAATGAAGATGCCATAAGACGGCATGATCACATTGACACACTGAATCACCGAAGTTAAGCAATATTGAACCTGGTCAGTTCCAGATGGGTGACCAATTTGGGAAGTCCAGGCGCTGTACGTTGGAGAACGCCGACACCGCCTTACAAGAGTTCCCATTTACTTTGCCTCTCCACGGGGCAGAGTTAGACACCAGGGTCGTTTATTAACATGGAGAAAAGGAACAAAAATTAAAAAAAAATTGTCTCAGTCGTGGAAGATTTCTCCTCCAATGAGAGAGAGCAAGAAATTGAAGTACGACTGGGGGTGGGGCGCATGTAAATTTCACACACCGATAAGACTTCATCATTCGGAGGAATCCGGTTAAATCCACGTAAGATGTGTGTCGTTTCCATTTTCTCCAAAAGGAAGATGCGCGATTACTTTCTTAATAAGTTTAGTAAAAATTACAAAAAACGAAAATAATTATTGTCAATATATATATATATATATATATATATATATATATATATATATATATATATATATATATATATATATATTTGTAGTCATCGACATACAGTCCTGTTTCGTTGTATCACAACTCATCAGTGCCGCTAGACTAGCACCTCTCCCAAGTCAAGAATTGGAACTAGAACCGTCGTGTTGACAATCGGCAGTTCTACCACTCGACCACAGAAGCGATGCCCGCAAATAACCTCGCCGAATGTCTATTTTAAACAAACATCCGCCCACCACTTTTATAGTGCTCAAACCACCTGTTTATAAACAAACAGCGAGCTTATATAGTTCAGTTTTTAAACGCACTGATATTGATATTAAAAGCCTACCTTTTCTATTAAAACCTTCTTAAAAAGCTTTTTTAATATACACAGTCATGGATATGCGAGGGACTTCATAAACGTTAACTAATTTCCATATTCCTTTGAAAAACAAAGCTTCATTAATTAATCATTTTTTATTATTTCTCTTTGGATTATTGGTTTCATTTAACTATTACGCGCAATTCTATCAATGCATATTTACTACATAATTGCGTAACAGTTAGGATGGACACCTTTTAGCACACACACACACACACACACACACACACACACACACACACACACACACACACACACACACACACACACACACACACATATATATAAAGTGACTTTGTCTTTGTGTGTGTAGAACAGTCTCTACCAAGCTCTTCTCTCATGTTTTGGTTTACAGATATGGAACTTTATATATAGAGGATTTGACGCCGAGAAACGAATTCGATTTGGGTCGGTAAAATAGCCACCAAGTTTTAATCACGAATGTTGAACAGTCAGCGTTCAGTGATATGCTTCAAATATATACCTTTTCGTTTATCAATACTAAGCGTGAAGAAGTTTTGACCAGGTTTAAACGTTGCAGAGTATAGCGAGCGGTTTCCATAAGAGAGGATAATTCCCCATATTTCAGAACTTTAATATGAATGTGTGTCAAGATTTCTCAACGATTAGCTTGCCGTCGCCATCTTGAAAATACCCTTTGGCGTCCAGAAGAGAATAGACGGAAAATCTAAATCAATTTGAAGAATTATGGCCCTTTGATTATTAGATTGAGAATGAAACCGTTATCACTTGATTCTAGATGCTTTAATGCTCTGCATCGTAAAGTATTAAACCTGAAGATGATTTGTATTATTAAAGTCTAACATCAAATGGGGGGAAAAAATTATTTGACAAATGGATACATGCGTTGCACTACAGAAAAAGTCACTGAATGTTTTTAAACTTGAATAGATTCTTTATTTTTGATGACATATTTCTGTAACTTTAACACAATCTTACCAAGGCATTGGAAAATCAAAAAAATTGCAAAATTCAAACAATCTTTGTTTATGAAAAAATGATGTCTAACGTTGTTCAATGCTATACTTATCCATAATTAATTTCCAAAATATTATCTGTAAAATATCTGAAATAGAGAAAAAAAAATCATTAATGGTCAAATGACGATGATTTTTGACCCTTCAGTGACTTTTTGGACACCTTATATAATACACCAGATGGTAAGAGCGCCGTGGAAAGCAAGCAAAGAATCACGATGGCAAAATCCTCCTTTAACACTATGAAGTGCATTTTCACAAACAGAAACATGAAACTGAGCACTGAGCACAAAATGGCCCTGTCGGTGGGGCATTAGAATACGCCGACTGCCCCCCTGCAGAGGGTAAAAGTCCCTCAATGGGGGTCCTGGATATGACCTTAAACTATACCCAGTGGTGAGGCCCCAGCTTGTGGGCTTTGGGGAGTGTGGAGCCACCCTTTAATTACCATTGCTCCCAGGTCCACTCTGACCCGGAGTGGTAGTACCTGTTAGGGTCCCAACTATGGGTTAAATAGAAACCGACGTGAAAACAACAAATATATTCTATTAAAAAAATTTTTCTTCAAAATCTTTGGATTCGGCATTAAATAACCTGAAAACGGTTGATATGCCGTAAAACAAAAACAACCAACCAACCAACCAACAACTGAGCACAAAAATCTCAATCTTGAAGACATATATATATATATATATATATATATATATATATATATATATATATGGTCACTTCTACTCTACGGCTGCGAATGTGTGACGCTAACAAAAGTCGCTGAAGGTTGTTCGAAAGCAGAGCATTTATGGTTTATAAGGAGAATTCCGAGAGTATCATTGACAGAAAAAGACAAACAAAGAAATCATGCGTAATGCAGAGCACAACAGGTCGCTTCGAAATACCATCCACGTCAAAAAGTTAAAATTCCTTGAACATAGAATGTGGGCGGACAGCGTGGAAACACGTTTGATGTTAGGAAAAATCGTCGGCAAGGAAAGCAAAAGGGAAGGAAAGAGAAATCAGTTCACGGACTGTGTCAGCAAGATCCCAAGATGCACAACTATAGAGGTCATTAGGAAGGACCGAATGCAGAATGGATTGGAAAGCCATAATCATCGATGTCTGCGGAAACAGACCTGATACACGAAGAAAAAAGAATGTTAGTTAAATAAGCCGTACGTTTAAGGTCTGAGTGGGGGAGTGGGAGGTCTGGGGTAGGGGGGGGGTAGGGTTGCGTCGGCGAAATAAAACAAAAACATTCTTACTCTCTTCTAGATAATCAATCCATTGTTGGATGTAAGTTACGCCGAAGCGCTGAGAACTAATTAATTTCACGTTCCCACACAGCTATTTACCAGATAAAACAGTGCGTCTGCTATTCCAGCGATCATTTAAGGGTGTCTTCCTTATGGAGTTCAAATTAACACAGTTTGAATAATTACCGCAATCTCTAGTTGAACAACGTGAGGCCAAAAAGAAGTCATACCGGAAGTAAATACATGCAAGCAGATCTCTTTAAGGAATGTAATCTAAAGTGCAACGCAATATGCTGTAATTTTAGCCTTTCAGCACAGAGCTCAAAAATATTTAAAACTTTGTTCACACCAAACAAAGAATATTGGAGCGTTCCAAGATTTAATATGAATGTTTGTCAAGACTTCTCTACGATTAGCTCGCCGCCGCCATCTTGAAAATACTCCCTGGCGTTCAGAAGAGAATAATGAGCAAAACTAAATCAAATTGAAGAGTTATTGCCCCTTGATTATTAGCTAGGGAATGAAACCGTTATCATTCTATTCTAAATGTTTTAATGCACTGCATCGTAAGGCATTAAACCTTGTAATGATTGTATTATGAAAGTGTGGCCTTAAATAGAAAAGCGAAACCATTCGATAGGTGCATACATTCAAATACCTTGTTTGTAAATAAGTGCAATTTTAGTCTATCGGTACAAATATTACTTTTCTGAATTTTTGGGATGAGGATTGGTTATTCGTATTATTTGGATTCTTCGAACTATTGTTCTCATCTTGAGTGTCATTTTCACAACGTTTCGCTTCGTGTAACCTCCAACCTTTTTCAGGTGTATCCTGTCGAACTCGAGGGTAGTATGCTCTCGTTCCGTCAGTCATGACTGAATAGAGTTCCTAAATAATTCGCAAATGTAATTCTCGTTCGCCCACACTGGGAATTGAAACTCCAACTTTCAGGAGAATATTACTTTCATAATTGATTTTTTTCAAGTGCTTTAACCACTGTAATATAACGGATCCTTGCTATCCCTTTGAGAATTTGCTTCTGGATTAGACGTTACGCATACGACGATTTTCAACCACTTGAGCGAGATTAGAAAGACAAAAACTTGTTAAATGGGTGCCTCACGAATTGAACGACAACCAAAAGAAACGCCGTTATGAAGTGTTATCTTCCTTTCTTTTCCGCAACAAGAACGACCCGTCTCTCGATCGGGTTTTGACTTGCGATAAAAAGTGGGTTCTTTATGAAAACTGGCGATGCTCAGCTCAATGGTTAGACGCCGATGAAACTTGATGTCACTTCCCAAAACCAGAGTCGCACCAAAAGAAGGTCATACTGACTGTTTGGTGGTCTGTGACCAGTCTCATCCATAACAGTTTTTTTGATGCAGGCGAAACCATCACGGCGAAGATAAAATGCACTAGAAACTTTGACAACAACACACAGCATTGGTCAACAGAAAAGGTCCAATTCTCCTCCACGACAATGCCTGACTGCACGTTGCTAAACCGATCCTGCAGAAGTTGAATGCTATATTCTCCAGACCTCTGACCTACCGATTACAACTTTTTCAAGCATCTTGACAACTTTCTGCGTGATAAATGCTTCGAAAACCTAAGCGAAATCACAAACGCCTTCAGCGACGACATCGCCATCAGAATGCAAGATTTTTACGTTACTGATGGTTGACAAAAAAATTGAACGAATTAAACAAAAAAAATTAAACTTTTTTCATGAGAATCTCTCGAGACAAGGCGTGAAGCCACTTGATGTAAAGCGCTAACAAGAATGCAGGACTGTAGGTATGAAAAAAAAATAGTGAACAGGAAAATACGTCTATAACCTTGCAGTTCTCGGAAAGAAGCCACTGAAAGAAGAAGTTGCATCACAACGAGATGTGAAGACATAGAATTTATAGATACCACTAGACCGACTAATCAAACGAGCTGGAACAAAGGAGGCTGGGAATAGATCTAATGACAAATTCGTTTCAGTATCTCATTAAGAACTTTCAAATAAGACAGATATTCACCAACCAAATATGACAACAATATTCAATACATGGTCTGATAGATTTGTTGAAGTAGAGAATAACGTCGGGTCTGAGAAAGTGTTTAGAGCGATAAAAAGAAAAGAATTTACGAGAAGCAGAAGGAACAATGGACCTAATATATGAATTCCAAAAATGATTTGATGAGAAAGAAATCTAAATTAATGATATTCTGGAAAAAAACAAAACAAAACAAAAAAAACAAAAGTAAAATTTAAGATTAAAGTTAATGTGTTATTGTGGACCCTCATCCCTTTTAAAAAACCCTGTTAAACTTTGTGACATATTTACATTCTATGGAGGTCAGGCGCGGACGAACACCCACTAATTTTATCATACCATATTTCTTCAAACTGAAACATAATTATCAAAGTATACTTACGCAAATAGATATGAAAAGTCTTTGTTAAAGTTTGTGCCATATTTCCATGGAGTACAGGCGCGAACGCAGACCCCGTAATTTTATTATACCATCCCTATTTAAGTATTCTTATGTAATCTATATCAAAAACCTTTGTAAACGTTTTTATTTTTTCATTTTTATTTCCATACTTTGAGGGGCAGGCGCGAACGCAGACCCCACAATTTTTATGAACCACCGTTCTGCCAGATCAAACATACCCATTTCTGATCCTCGATACATCTTTTATCATTATATGTAATCAGTTTTTAAAATAGTCAACCATATAGGAGCCTATTCGTGACCACACACACACACACACACACACACACACACACACACACACACACACACACACACACAGACGTTCAGCTTTATATATATATATATATATATATATGTATATATATATATATATATACTGACGCGCTAACCACAAATTTTCGCATAAGCCTGACAAATTCTCACGAGAATGAAACACGGAATATTCAGTGTAGGTTAATTGCCATATATATTTTCATAACTTACTACCTAACTCTACGTATATATCGAGCACTATTGAAGTAAATACTGTAAATTTACGCAGAAATTATATCTTTGTGTATTTATTTATGTGATTAAATGAAATAGTTGAATATATATATATATATATATATATATATATATATATATATATATATATATATATATATATATATATATATATATGATGGACTCTCCCATCGATTCTGACATAGCTTTCGCCACCACAGCTAAGTTACTCGGATGATTTGTTTATAGTGGTGAAGACTTTGTGTAGAATTAACCACACTTTTTAGTATTACTGCTAACCTTTGTCGGTGCAGATGACTGCCACAAGACAGAGTATACAGTAGACTGTAGGTTTTTACATCAAAGTTACCTTCTCCTGGATGCATGTCTTAACAAAGACTGGGGGTGCATCACTTCCAGGGAATTAATGCTCCCCCAGATACCAACCTGGAAATTTCTACGACTCGGCGCAGTACATACAGCGCCTAGACTTCCCAAGTGGTCACCTATCTGGTACTGGCAGGCTCAACGTTGCTTAATTTCGGTGATCTGACGAGAACCGGTGTGTCAACGTGATTGTTCCGTGTGTGTGTGTGTGTGTGTGTGTGTATATATATATATATATATATATATATATATATATATATATATATATATATATATATATATATAAACCAATTATGAGGCACGTATTATAACTAGTACAATTATATAATAATAGAGATAAACACACTACAATTAAAATCTATTTTCTATACTTAATTGCGGAAATGTTGTGTGTTCCCTTTATTTAAATATCAAATGATTTTTTTTCGAGCTTTTGCTGATAAACAAGAAGATAGGAGGAAACACCGTCATCTCGTTTTATCGTTTTGAAAACAATCTGTGTGGGAAAAATGAAACAAGTTGGTCAAAAGAAGAAAAAGAGGAAGAAGATATAATAATAATAATAATAATAATAATAATAATAATAATAATAATAATAAGATGATGATGATGACGACGATGATGATAATGAAGAAGAAGAAGAAAAAGAAGAAGATGACGCTGATGATGATGACGAAGAAGATGAAAGAGAAGAAGACAATAATGATGATGACGAAGAAGAAACAGAAGATAAAGAAAAAGAAAATGATTATGATGATGGTGATGATGATGAAGAGGATGAGGATGACGCAGAAATGACAAATAATAATAATAATAATAATAATAATAATAATATGATGATGATGATGATGACGGCAACAATAAAAAAGCAATAATAATAATAATAATAAGAAGAAGAAGAAGAAGGAGAAGAAGAAGAAAAAGAAGAAGAATATTGTGATGATTTGGGTTATCTGAAGAGATTCAAGTCGCGCAAAAGGGAACTACGGGTGAATGGAACAGAGGAAAGGATAACAAGATAAAAGATAACAAAAATAAATGATTAAAAAACTGGAGATCATGTTCGAAACACGTGGTTGTAAAAAGAACGGACAACAAGCAAAGGTGTTGAACTGCATAATGACGTCTCCGTACGACATTCGGCAATTTCGAAATAGAGATGCGTGAGGAAAGAGAAGAAACGATGGTGGTGCCAGTTATGGAAATATATTGTATCAAGAGTTGCGCAATCTCCAACCATAACTCTCCTGAGTCGGCGTTTTAAATACCAGTGACTTGTGGAGGTTCTACAGTATTTAAGCTACACATAATCTTTGGCGTCACAGAGAGAGAGAGAGAGAGAGAGAGAGAGAGAGAGAGAGAGAGAGAGAGAGAGAGAGAGAGAAAGAGAGAGAGAGACACACACACACACACATTATAGCTTCCTTCAATCTTGACAGACTATTGATACCCACTGTAAGGGTGTCTGTGTGTGGAATTTCTGTTGCAAGAGTTGCGCAACTTCTAACCACCCCTTTCTTGAGTCGACATTGTTGAATACCAGTGGCAAATGGAGGTTCAGGACGACTGGAAACAAATGCCGAGATAAGCGGAGAGCACATACAGTGCCTAGAATTCCTAAATGGTCACCAATCTGGTTCTAGCTAGGTTTAACGTTGCTTAACTTCGGTGATCTGACGAGAACCACACACACACACACACACACACACACACACACACACACACACACACACACACACACACACATATATATATATATACATATGATGAAAATAATGGAAATAGTATTCCGACAAAATAGAGAAATAAAAAGGAACAAACCGTATTATGTGTTCATCAACGTTTCTATATAGAACTGCATCACACTGTGCACGTGAAGCATTTTCAAATATTTTGTACTGGTATTTTTTGTTTCTTAATCTCATTCATTCAGAGGAAGTCTCGAAATAAAGACAAAACGTTGATGAACACATAATACGGTTTGTTCCTTTTTATTTCTCTATATATACATATATATACATATAAATGCTAATAATAATAATATATATATGCTATAAAATTACAACTTAACAAGGAACAGACACTCATATTGTTGGTCATTTTTAAATGTTCGGCTTTTATTGATAACAACTTACGTACAATTGTTTCGGCCTGTTTGCATATAAGCATGTAATAGTTTATTAATTATAATTTTTGCTCAACTTTGCAAGCTCATCAGCGTATAAAAACATTTTTCCAAAGTTTCCATATCCTGTAAACAGGACTCTTTATTAACATGGCGATATTCACCTTTTTATCCACAACTTATATGTAATGCGCCAAACCAACATTATCAATATTGTAAATAAAAAGATACTCTTGCTTTTTTACTTCCCCCCCCCTCCAACGCTTGTTCGAGGAGCGACCTTTATTTTTTTCACTTTTGACAATGCTTTATTCTTCAACTTCCGGCATTCTCGGAGTTTATTGTAAGGTTTGTAGAAGCTTTTTATGATTCAGTTTAAAAAGTAAATACTGCTATGTTAATAAGAGAGCCCTGTCCATAGGATGTGGAAACTTTGGAAAATTGGCTTTTCTATGCGCTGATGAGCTTGGCAATCGTGCAAAACTTTAATTAATGAACTCGATGCCTCCAGCCACTCTCAAAAGACAATGGCTACCCCCTGTAAGGGTAGCTGCATGCGTAATTGTGAAGCAAGGGTTGCGCAATTCTCAACCACACGTTTCCTTGTTTGAGTCCAGTGGAAAGGAGACGTCCAGGACGTATGGAAACAATGCCGAGATAAGCAGAGAGCACATAAGCTCATAAGCACATGGAATTCCTAAATGGTCACCCATTTTAGTTCTGAGCAGGCTCAACGTTGCTTAACTTCGGTGATCTAACGGGAACCGTTGTGTCAACCTAATTATGCTGTATATTTTAATTCTGAAGATATTAATAAACTATTATAGACTTATATGCCATCATTGTGTCGAAACAATTGTACGCAAGTTATTACATATAAAAGCCTAACGTTTAATTATTCATTTTTTGTGATTTCTTGTTATATGATTGGTCTTACTTTTACTATTGCTTTTAATTCTATTTATGCATATTTTTACATTCTGCATAATTACGTAGGATCTAGAATGAAAATGTTCTATGCAGATATATTTTTTTATATATGTCTATATCTATATACTTATGAAGTTGATTTTTTCTCGCTCTGACATTGATATTAAAAACCCACTTTTTCTATTCAAAAACTATTAAACCGAACTTTTTAATATACTCAGTCATGGATATGCGAGCGACTACATGAAGGTAAGCTAATTTGCATATTTTTTTAAAAACGAGCGTTGTCGATGTGTGTGCGAAAAGTCTCTACCAAACTTCCTGTCTGAATATTTTGTCTACAGAGTTGAACTTTGATATATGGAGTGGCTTCATGCATTGTCTGGGGTGATTCCCATAAAAACTGACATTAGCATTTTGTAACGTCATCCACAGTGCTCAGTTACCATTCCTGATCTGTTCTAATGCATGGTGGCACTATTTATTGACGTCATCATTTGAATGACATCACTCAGTGTGAACGTTTACCTTCATCTCTATTTTAATAGATGATGCATTCATTTACCATACTATACCATTTCCTTGAGCCCCCTGGAGGGGCATAGGCCATCCACAACTTTTGTAGATGCTTTTGTAGCGAGGAGTTCTTTTTACGGGGTTAGGGTGTTGGCTATAAGCCCAACTTCCCCAGAAGGTACATATAACGCCTAGCCTTCCCAAATAGTCACCCATATGGTACTGGCCATGTTCGACGTTGCTTAACATAGGTAATCTGGCGAGAATCGGTGTGTCAGCGTGATTTTGCCATACGATGCAATCATTTAGTAACGTAATAATTTTCATGAAGCATCCTACTCCTGTCCTATCGATGCAGTGTTCCATCCCTGGACTTGTTTCCCCGATTACAAATATTTAAATGTAATGTCAACAAACAATAAAGCATTACTGTACAAGTATTTCCACGGAAGTGTTCTTACGAACTTACTGCTCTTGTATACTCTAAACGTGAATATTTCCGCTAAATCCGACGAGCAGCAAAATCCCACCCCCTCACTGTAGATGTATTCAGACCCTGGGGAAACTTTTTTTAAAATTCTAATAGCTTATTTTCTTCGGACCGTTTGCCTTTGGAATTTCTTTCCGAGCCCCGTGTTATCCAACTGTACCAAAATGCAAAATATTTAATGTAATGTGAGCAAGCACCTTGCTGACCAACTCCCCACTTAGGATGCTCTCAAGCCCTATAAACCTGGCCACCAATTATTGTACACCTTTACGCCACAGTGGCAATGTGCCTTGTTTGAGATTAATAGAAGTTTAAAAGATACTACAAAAATAACATCACCCATTGTGACTGGTTATGTCCATATTTGTTTTAATTAATGATGAGACAATTCCAATATTTTCCCGATTCCGATGCAATTACCGATTCTGTTCTAAATTTACGATTCTAATGCAGTTACCGATTTCGATTCTTTTTAAATTTCTAAATATCTATAGCTATAGAATCGTTTTTTATTTAAATATTTTAAAAGGTTTAGATTATATATATATATATTAAAAAAAACAAAAAAAAACATGTAATATGTGCATATATTACCGCAAATGCAAAAATACGCTTGTGTGTGTGTGTGGGGGGGGGTATCTATAGATTTAAAATTTTTTCTGGTAGTTTAAAAGTCCCAAATCAATAAATATTTATCATTCTATTATGAGTACAAGCAAATGGGACATTTTGTTAAAAAAAAAAATTAAAAAAAAACAATTAAAAGGAATCGTTTTTGCATCGGAAAATAAAAACAAAATTTTCCGATACTGCACAAAGTTAAGGTTTTTCCGATTCCGATACCCCCCCACCCCAAATTACATTTTTTTTTCGATTCCCGATTCCGATTCCTATTAACTGCCCCAGTATTTGTTTTAACGAATGACGTCAAACTTTATTGATGGCATAATTTTGTGACGTCATCATTTCATACGCACGAGGGAAAGATGACAAACAGGTACGTTTCACAGAATTTTAGTAGCATATATATATATATATATATATATATATATATATATATATATATATATAATTTTTCCATTTGAGTTAACAAACAGAAGACGAATATTTTAGAAACCCATCTTAAAAATGTTCGCTGAGGCATTTCTAAACGCAAAAATAAGGCGAAATATTGTTGAGGCTCTGGCGGTGGTTTGCGCTCTCTATTTGCTTTTGTTTAACACATATCGAAAATTAAACACCTTCATCTGTCGCCCGACAACCGCAATAATTAACCAACATCAGCGACGGGGGAATAAAAATGGCGCCGTGTATAATGCCGGCCATATTGGTCAAAAGCATTAATGGCTACGTCATCGGTTGGTCATTCGATGTCCGTAAGCTGGCCACTGTGTAAAAAGTGTAAATATCTAAATATTTCTAACTGTAATCAGAAAAGTAGCACTCTGCTGCTCAACTCCCCAGTTAGGATACTCCCTATAAATCTACCACATAATCTTAATAACCACGTACATTTTAATAGCAATGTGCCTTGTTCGGGTTGAATGGAAGTAAAAAAATAAAAAATAAAAACAATAATACAAAACTGATGTCACCAACTGTGCACGGTTATCTGCTTCTGTTTTAATTAGTGATGGGACGATTCCAATATTTTTCCCGATTCCGATACAATTACCAATTCCATTCTAAATTCACGATCTTGATATACTTACTGACTCCGATTTAAAAAAATAAAAAACCTTCTCTATATATCTATATAGTTATAGAGTGGATTGGTTTTTTTTTTAAATTTTTGGATTACCGTAAATGTGTCCTCCCATTCTTTTGAATGTTGCAGAGTTGGTTTCCTTGCTGCTTCGGTTGTTTGAGAACCTGGGTAGAAATTATCAGTCAAGAATTCGTTCCTAACAATCAGCCTGACAAACTGACCCACTACTCGTCAAACTGAGGTACGCCGCCTGGGTATTACCTAGGAGGTCCACCATCTCAAGCCTTGCTACCTGGCTTTCAGATGGGGCAAGTTTATTGCTGGTTTTCTGAGGCGCCCATACCGTGGAAAGCCGGTGGTGAACTTTTGCTAGGCCAGAGTGCTCTTACTTTTAGGGGCGCTATCTAGACATTCCCACTTTCTGACCTTGTGTCACATTTTGCTGTGGAAGGCAGCAAATAAATATCTACAGTAAATATGTGATCTGTGCATATATTTCCCCAGATGCAAAAGTACACTGGTGGAGGGGGGATCAATATCATTATATTGATAAGTTAAAATCAATAACTATTCATATTGTTAGTACTGGGGATTAAAAAAAAAAAAGATTAAAAGAAAGAAAAAAAAAAACAATTAGAAGGAATTGTATTTTGGTATCGAAAAATGGAAATAATTTTTTTTTCGATCTCGATATTTCCCCCCCCCCCAGTTTCTGATGTTTCCAATTCCCGATTCTGATTCCGATTGTCTCAATACTAGTTTTATTTAATGACGTCAATGTTTATTGACGTCATCATTTTGTGACATCATCATTTTGTGTGTTGCGAAGGCAAGGTGACTAACAGGCACGAGTTTAAGTACCTATTTACAATGCCTCATCCACGGGACAGAGTTAGACACCAGGGTCGTTTTTTTAACGTGGAGAAAAGGTACAAAAATAAAAAATTGTCTCAGTCGTGAAGAACTGAACCTCCACCGAAAGAGAACAAGAAATGGAAGTGCAGCATCTGAAGAACAGATACTACACTTTGAGGTATTTATTTGCTCCCCCACTGAGCAAATTAGGCACAAGGCCGATTTTTAAAGTGGGACCAACTCCCCGGGGAGTAGGGGAGCTGGATAGGGACAATTGGTATGAAGGGTTGCCCCTACATTGACCAAGGTCTTATATGTGGGGTCGCCCCCGCATATGGTCTTTGCTTGCAGTATCTGCCGGAACAGATGGTATTTATTTGCTCCCCCACCGAGCAAATTAGGCACAAGGCCAATTTTTAATGTGAGGAGTGAAGGGAGGGGGAAGGGAAAAAGGGGACCAGCTCCCGAGAGGTGGGAAATGGGAGCTGGTTAAAGGTCAGGCATGTGGGGTTGCCCCCACATCTGGTCTTTGCTAGTCATAGCTAGTCATAGCTTGCAGTATCTGCCGGAACAGATGGTATTTATTTGCTCCCCCACCGAGCAAATTAGGCACAAGGCCGATTTTTAAAGTGAGGAGTGAAGGGGAAATGGGGACCAACTCCCCGGGGAGTAGGGGAGCTGGATAGTGACAATTGGTATGAAGAGTTGCCCCTACATTGACCAAGGTCTTATATGTGGGGTTTCCCCCACATATGGTCTTTGCTTGCAGTATCTGCCGGAACAGATGGTATTTATTTGCTCCCCCACCGAGCAAATTAGGCACAAGGCCGATTTTTAATGTGAGGAGTGAAGGGAGGGGGAAGGGAAAAAGGGGACCAGCTCCCGAGAGGTGGGAAATGGGAGCTGGTTAAAGGTCAGGCATGTGGGGTTGCCCCCACATCTGGTCTTTGCTTGCAGTATCTGCCGGAACAGATGGTATTTATTTGCTCCCCCACCGAGCAAATTAGGCACAAGGACACTTTTTAATGTGAGGAGTGAAGGGAGGGGGAAGGGAAAAAGGGGACCAGCTCCCGAGAGGTAGGAAATGGGAGCTGGTTAAAGGTCAGGCATGTGGGGTTGCCCCCACATCTGGTCTTTTCTAGTCCTAGCTAGTCATAGCTAGTCATAGCTTGCAGCATCTGCCGAAACAGATGGTATTTATTTGCTCCCCCACCGACCAAATTCGGCACAAGGCCGATTTTTAATGTGAGGAGTGAAGGGAGGGGAAAGGGGAAAAGGGGACCAGCTCTCGAGAGGTGGGAAATGGGAGCTGGTTAAAGGTCAGGCATGTGGGGTTGCCCCCACATCTGGTCTTTGCTAGTCATAGCTAGTCATAGCTTGCAGTATCTGCCGGAACAGATGGTATTTATTTGCTCCCCCACTGAGCAAATTAGGCACAAGGCCGTTTTTAATGTGAGGTAAAAACCAGCTCCCCTAAAAGTAGGCAAAAAGGGGGCACTCTGGTTACCAAAAATAATAATTGTCCCAGTATAGAGGGTTTCCCCTCCATTGACTGGTACAAATTATCTTAAGTGCAGCATCTGCCGGAGCAGATGGTATTTATTTGCTCCCCCACCGAGCAAATTAGGCACAAGGCCAATTTTTAATGTGAGGAGTGAAGGGAAGGGGAAGGGAAAAAGGGGACCAGCTCCCGAGAGGTGGGAAATGGGAGCTGGTTAAAGGTCAGGCATGTGGGGTTGCCCCCACATCTGGTCTTTGCTAGTCATAGCTAATCATAGCTAGTCATAGCTTGCAGTATCTGCCGGAACAGATGGTATTTATTTGCTCCCCCACCGAGCAAATTAGGCACAAGGCCGATTTTTAATGTGAGGAGTGAAGGGGAAATGGGGACCAATTCCCGGGGAGTAGGGGAGCTGGATAGTGACAATTGGTATGAAGGGTTGCCCCTACATTGACCAAGGTCTTATATGTGGGGTCGCCCCCACATATGGTCTTTGCTTGCAGTATCTGCCGGAACAGATGGTATTTATTTGCTCCCCCACTGAGCAAATTAGGCACAAGGCCGTTTTTAATGTGAAGTAAAAACCAGCTCCCCTAAAAGTAGGCAAAAAGGGGGCACTCTGGTTACCAAAAATAATAATTGTCCCAGTATAGAGGGTTTCCCCTCCACTGACCGGTACAAATTATCTTAAGTGCAGCATCTGCCGGAACAGATGGTGTTTATTTGCTCCCCCACTGAGCAAATTAGGCACAAGGCCGTTTTTAATGTGAGGTAAAAACCAGCTCCCCTAAAAGTAGGCAAAAAGGGGGCACTCTGGTTACCAAAAATAATAATTGTCCCAATATAGAGGGTTTCCCCTCCATTGACTGGTACAAATTATCTTAAGTGCAGCATCTGCCGGAACAGATGGTATTTATTTGCTCCCCCACTGAGCAAATTAGGCACAAGGCCGTTTTTAATGTGAGGTAAAAACCAGCTCCCCTAAAAGGGGTCACTCTGGTTACCAAAAATAATAATTGTCCCAGTATAGAGGGTTTCCCCTCCATTGACTGGTACAAATTATCGTAAGTGCAGTATCTGCCGGAACAGATACTACACTTTGATCGCGGCCCGAAGGCCAAGTAGAGTTTAAGTAGCATGCATATAATATTTCCATTTCAGTTTACAGACTGAAAAGGAATATTATAGAATTCTATCGTATACATGTAAAGCACAATTAATACCCACGTAGATATTTCGAAAAGCAAAAATAATATAAGTATTTAAATTGGAACTCATCACTGAGATGAGTATTATTTATTAATTTATTTATTGCGGATTATTATCTTCATCATTTTTAGTTGTTGTTTCATGAAGTTTCGGCCAACTATTCCTCTGGCCTTCGTCAGGTGGTAACCTCGACAGGATAGGAACTTCGAATCTCCTTACTGCATCCTCAGCAATTACTGCCTTCCATAGTTGTTGTCGTCTCACCATGTTTTGGCCAAGTAAGCCTCTGGCCGGCTTTGGGTAGGATTGAAACCACTATCTTCAGACAATTCTCACTCGGAACCGTAGACATTCAAGTCCCGTGGCGCAATGGATAGAGACGTTGAATCTTTACGGTTCCAGGTGAGAATTGTCTGAAGATAGCGGTTTCAATCCAACCCAAAGCCGGCCAGAGGCTTACTTGGCCAAAACATGGTGAGACGACAACAACTATGGAAGGCAGTGATTGCTGAGAATGCAGTTAGGAGTTCGAAGCTCCTCTCCTGTCGAAGTTAGCACCTGACGAAGGCCAGAGGAATAGTTGGCCGAAACGTCGTGAAACAATAACCAAGGAAGATGAGGATAATAGTCCGCAATAAATAAATTAGCAAAAATAATAGTACAATGGAACCCCGAGATACAGCATTAAAAATTAGTAACAAAATACAGTACATTATATAATACACATGTATATATTAAATTAACATTATAAATAACACCGTAAGGCGGGACAAATACCGTAACTGGGGGGGGGACAAAACGTATTCTACATCGTAACCTGAAAATTTTTTTAAAACGTATCCTAGGGCCACCGTATCCCGGTGTACTACTGTATTGGGACGATTAGTCGAAATTGAAATCGGAAATTGGAAAAATCATAACTTTTAGAGGCATCGAAATCGGAAAAATTTGTGTCTCTTTTCCAATGCTAAAAACGATTCTTTTAATTGTCTTTTTTATTTGATTTTGTTTAAAGCAAAATCTTTCGCTAATGATTGTAATGATAAGATAATAAATATTGATTTTTAAACCACCAGTAAAACTAAAATCGATAAATCATCACCCACAGGTGTATTTTTACGTTTGAGAGAATATCTGCATATTTTTATTTATTTTTTTATTTAATTTTCACCCCAAACAAGCCAAGTGCCACTTTGAAGCAGGGAGCTACTATCAGGGACTTAATTAGCAGGGTCATTATGAAGGGAGATAAGTAGAAAGATGTTTGTTCACATTACACTTGAACTTCTGCATATCAGTACAGTTGGGAAAGCAGAATTCCGGAAGGGAGTTCCAAAGACTTGCAGTTCTGGGGAAGAAACTATTGGAGTAAAAGGCTTTCTTGCACCTAGGGATCTCTGCTGTAAAGGGATGAGACTTAGTAGCTTGTCGGGTTTGTCGGGGGTAGTTACGTCGAGAAGGTACAAGTGTTTGCAGTTCGTCAGAGCATTCACCATTAAAGTATTTGTAGAACAGGCAGAGGGATGCAACATCTCGTCGATGGGACAGAGGCTGAAGCCTAGATGACAGTTCAGGACCTATCAGGTTGGCGACTCTCTTTTGAACCCTGTCCAGGAGCGAGAGACAAGCAGCAGATGCACCAGCCCAGATGTGACAACAGTACTCCATACATGGGCGAATGGTGGCCTTATAGAGGTACAGGATACTGTCAGGCGTAAGTAGTTTTCTAGCACGGTAGAGGGAGCCAACCTTCCTTGCAGCAGCCTTGGCAATGCTCTCAATGTAGTTTTTACGGTAATTGTAAAAATAATAACTCTATTGTTAAATATTTAGAAATTCATAAAGAATCGGAATCGGTAATTGTATCGGAATCGAGGAAAATAATGAAATCGTCCAATAGCTAAAAATAAGGTATAATATTGTTGAGAATGGCGGTAGTTTGCGCGCTCTATGTGCTTTTGTTTAAGACACACAGAAAATTAAATGCTTTCATCTGTCGCCCGACGTCTTCAATAATTAACCAATAACGCGACGCCGGAGACGAAAAAAAAAAAAAAAAATGGCGTAGAGTACATGAGCAGATGTGTAATGTCAGCCATATTGGTCAAAAGCATTGATGGCTACATCGTCGGCTGGTCATCCGATGACCGTAATCTAGCCACGGTGTAAAAAGCGTAATATCTAAATATTTCTAAGCGTAATCTGGAAAATAGCCCCTCGCGCCTGGACGTCAGTGTCTATTGTGTGACTGTCCCTGTGATTAAAATCAAACTCGCAATTCCCCGGCGAAGCAGAGGTTAATAAACAAAGGGTCACACGGAATGGAGTATCTCGAGTCGGGTGAGAGCCGAAGGCAAAGGTTTATTTGGAAATTGTGAGAAATTGTGAACACCTGATGGATGGCTACATCTAACAACGCATCCGTTTAATCGCGTATGAATAAAAGGGATGTTATCAAAGGAACACGCATGCGCAAAGACATGCGCAGAAATATGCGCCGAAAACCTGCGTAAAAAGTTCCTTTCCTTTGCAAATACAGGGAGACCCATAAAATATGCCACCCATGGCATCGTTTGTGAAATCCACGGTGCTTGTCAAGCGACAGATCAATTTTTTTTAAATATGTGGTTTTAAGCAAAAACAACAGTACTTACTTGTCATGTCGAAAATAATAATAATATATCCAAAAATTACGAAAATTAATCGAGTAGAACAACTGCTTATTAAAAAAAAAAAAGTATATCGTATGGTCTAAAACAGTACGTCAGCCATAAAAGTGGCGAGAAGGGAGATAAGTATGTCCCTGTATTCAAAATCTACAAGGTGTTCACATCTAGGGAAAATGCAATTTCCCTTAAATTTCCGTAAAATTTCTTTTTATTATAAATAATTGGGTTTTTATTACTATACACATAGATTCAAAAAAGTTGACAAATAACAAATATATAACAAATAAATCTTATCAAAGGCAAGATAACTTTTTAGTGTTTTTATTTAATGTAACATGTTTATTCAGCTCGAAAAACATACAGTGTTTACCGATGTATTTGAAAAAGTTAAATGGCGGCAAGGTCTTTGTTGAATACTTTAAGTTCGGAAAAATGAGTTCAAGCTAAAAAATATATGTGTCAGCTTATGTCACGGTAACATATATTGAACGAGTTTATAACAGTATTTTGTATATATATTTTTTTAATTTTTAACTCCTTTTCCCAAACTTACCGTGTTCAACAGAGAGTTTGGTCTTCTCTAACGTGCTTTCTTTTTTTTATAGTTAGTTTCCTTATTTTATAGTTAGTTTATTTTTTTATAGTAGGTTTCTTTATTTTATAGTTAGTATCTTTATTTTATAGTTAGTTTATTTTTTTATAGTTAGTTTCTTTTTATAGTTAGTTTCTTTTTTATAGTTAGTTTCTTTTTTTATAGTTAGTTTCTTTTTTATAGTTAGTTTCTTTATTTTATAGTTAGTTTCTTTATTTTATAGTTAGTTTCTTTTTTATAGTTAGTTTCTTTTTTATAGTTAGTTTCTTTTTTATATAGTTAGTTTCTTTTTTATAGTTAGTTTCTTTTTTATAGTTAGTTTCTTTTTTATATCGTTAGTTTCTTTTTTATAGTTAGTTTCTTTTTTATCGTTAGTTTCTTTATTTTATAGTTAGTTTCTTCTTTATAGTTAGTTTCTTTTTTATAGTTAGTTTCTTTTTTTATAGTTAGTTTCTTTTTTATAGTTAGTTTCTTTTTTATAGTTAGCTTCTTTTTTATAGTTAATTTCTTTTTTATAGTTAATTTCTTTTTATAGTTAGTTTCTTTTTTATATAGTTAGTTTCTTTTTTATAGTTAGTTTCTTTTTATAGTTAGTTTCTTTTTTATAGTTAGTTTCTTTTTTATATAGTTAGTTTCTTTTTTATAGTTAGTTTCTTTTTATAGTTAGTTTCTTTTTTATAGTTAGTTTCTTCATTTTATAGTTGTTTCTTTTTTATAGTTAGTTTCTTTTTTATAGTTTGTTTCTTTTTTATAGTTAGTTTCTTTATTTTATAGTTAGTTTCTTTTTTATAGTTAGTTTCTTTTTTATAGTTAGTTTCTTTTTTTATAGTTAGTTTCTTTTTTATAGTTAGTTTCTTTTTTATAGTTAGCTTCTTTTTTATAGTTAGTTTCTTTTTTATAGTTAGTTTCTTTTTATAGTTAGTTTCTTTTTTATATAGTTAGTTTCTTTTTTATAGTTAGTTTCTTTTTATAGTTAGTTTCTTTTTTATAGTTAGTTTCTTTTTTATATAGTTAGTTTCTTTTTTATAGTTAGTTTCTTTTTATAGTTAGTTTCTTTTTTATAGTTAGTTTCTTTATTTTATAGTTGTTTCTTTTTTATAGTTAGTTTCTTTTTTATAGTTAGTTTCTTTTTTATAGTTAGTTTCTTTTTCATATAGTAAGTTTCTTTTTTATAGTTAGTTTCTTTTTATAGTTAGTTTCCTTATTTTATAGTTAGTTTATTTTTTTATAGTAGGTTTCTTTATTTTATAGTTAGTATCTTTATTTTATAGTTAGTTTATTTTTTTATAGTTAGTTTCTTTTTATAGTTAGTTTCTTTTTTATAGTTAGTTTCTTTTTTTATAGTTAGTTTCTTTTTATAGTTAGTTTCTTTTTTATAGTTAGTTTCTTTATTTTATAGTTGTTTCTTTTTTATAGTTAGTTTCTTTTTTATAGTTAGTTTCTTTTTTATAGTTAGTTTCTTTTTCATATAGTAAGTTTCTTTTTTATAGTTAGTTTCTTTTTATAGTTAGTTTCTTTTTTATAGTTAGTTTCTTTATTTTATAGTTGTTTCTTTTTTATAGGTAGTTTCTTTTTTATAGTTAGTTTCTTTTTTATAGTTAGTTTCTTTTTTTATAGTTAGTTTCTTTTTTTATAGTTTGTTTCTTTTTTATAGTTAGTTCCTTTTTTTATAGTTAGTTTCTTTTTTTTATAGTTAGTTTCTTTTTTTATAGTTAGTTTCTTTTTTATAGTTAGTTTCTTTTTTATAGTTAGTTTCTTTTTTTATAGTTAGTTTCTTTTTTATAGTTAGTTTCTTTTTTATAGTTAGTTTCTTTTTTTTATAGTTAGTTTCTTTTTTTATAGTTAGTTTCTTTTTTTATAGTTAGTTCCTTTTTTATAGTTAGTTTCTTTTTTTTATAGTTAGTTTCTTTTTTTATAGTTAGTTTCTTTTTTTATAGTTGTTTCTTTTTTTATAGTTAGTTTCTTTTTTTCTTACCATGATGTCATTTCGCGCATGGCTCAGTATTTGCGTATAACTACCATTCGCCGCCTGTTACAATAGAAGCGTCAGTGATAATTTGGAGTTAGTCCCTTTTCCAACGATCTCTACACTTTTGCTATCCGTCTTATGAGTTCATTTAATTCGTATCAGAGGGCGTGATCTAGCAAACGAGGGTGTCTTGAATATTCTTTCTAGTAGTTTTGTTCCTGTTCGATAATCGAAGCTAAACTATGTTTATATATTATTTTAATTGGAGTTCATTATTGATATGAATATTATTTATATTAATTTATTTTATTGCGGACTATTATTCTCATCTTTATTGGTTGTTGTGGCCTTCGTGTCCGTGGCGCAGTTGATAGAGACGTTGAATCTCTACGGTTCCAGATGAGCATTGTCTGAAGATAGCGGTTTCAATCCTACCCAAAGCCGACCAGAGGTTTACTTGGGCAAAACGTGGTGAGACGACAACAACTATGGATGGCAGTAATTGCTGAGAATGCAGTGAGGAGATTCGAAGTTCCTATCCGTCGCGGTTACCACCTGACGAATGCCAGAGGAATAGTTGGCCGAAATGTCGTGAGGCAACAACCAATAAAGATGAATAATAGTCCGCAATAAAATAAATTAATATTAAACTATGTTGTATACTAAAATGGGCGATTATTTGAGAATACCGAGTTTTGTATATGCTCTGCGCTCATCTCAGCATTATTTTCAGTCCTCCTAGATTTCTTCTTGTCACGTGAATCAAGCAGCGCCGACTCAATGACACGTGCAGGGTTCCTTTCAAAATTCCGTGCAGATGCTTGAGTTCGACAGAAACATTCCCGAGTTCCACAAGATACACCTAAAGAAGGTCAGAATTTGCATCGACTGAAACGTTATGAAAATTACACTCAAAGATGAGAATAGTAGTCCGAAGAATTCAAATAGGACGAATGTATGATACTGTTGCTCTCGGGTAGCGTCGGATTACCCGATGGAACGAAAAAACAAAAGATTGAGTTATTTTGAGGGGAAAATATATATATGCTACAGACAGACTACTTTTCATTGTGTACAAAAAATAATTTTTTCAGTGTTTTTCAGTGTTGTCCCATGAAGAGATATACTAAAATATTTGAAGAAATGTGAGGGTGTACTCACTTTTGTCACACACACACACACACACACACACACACACACACACACACACACACACACACACACACACACACACACACACACACACACACACACACACACACACATATATATATATATATATATATATATATACACACCAGACGAGTATGTAGATACACGGTATTTATAGGGATACGTACGTATTCATACACACTGTTATGGTATATATATATATATATATATATATATATATATATATATATATATATATATATATATATACCATCGCATAAGCCTGAAGAATCCTAGAGTGGATGAAACGCGAAATATTCAGTGTAGCTTAATCGCCATATATATTTTATAACTAACTAACTAGCTGTACGTACGTATTGAGCATTTTTGAAGTAAATACTTAAAGTTTACGCATAAATTTATACTTTCGTATACTAATTTTATGTGAGTAAATGAAGTAGTTATATATATATATATATATATATATATATATATATATATATATATTTCCGTGGAAATATATTTTATTTCCTTATATTCGAATTTTAATCATGTCAAAACGCACTTTATTTTGTTTTGATGGATTGAATGTTGCTATTTCTTCTGATGAGTTAAGGACAAAATAGATTCACTAATTGATATAATAATATAGTGATTGAAACAGATATTGCCAATTTATGTGTGTGTCTGTGTGTGTGTGTGTGTGTGCAGTTTTTATATTTAAATTTCATTCAGAAAAAAATATAATTTTCAAAATAAAATTTATTTTTTGGACAAAGAATACTATATTTATATCAATTTCCTTAATCAATGGATTTTCGATGTAGGCTCATCTCCTCAGAGGAAAAGTCATTAGCAAAATATTAATTCTGGTTTGATACAAATTTGCTATTCAATATATACATAGATAAAATAATTTAAAGATTAAATTCCTTTAAGGCACACAGAGGACGAAAATAAGGGTTGAAACAAAAAAGGATATGAGGTTTTGGTATCCGAATGGAATAGTAATCCTTGAACAGAGAAAAAAATAGTATTATTAGATTCCAGATTAGAACCTAATAACACCATCTTATTCTGTTCAAGGATTAATATTCTATTCTTTTTCCAAACAATAAATTTTATTTTGAAAATTATCTTATTATAATGAAATTTAAATATAAAACAACTGTAAATTTTAATTTGTGCTATCTAGTATATTGCGCAATTTTTTTTTGTCTGGGATTGTCTTATATAAAAATATTTCCCCCTCCAAAGTACTTTGTAAGACTTAAAACCACAAGATTGATTAATCTGTGATCTAATCCATCTCGTTATTGTGATATATATATATATATATATATATATATATATATATATATATATATATATATATATATATATATATATATATATATGAGCAAACAGTTAATGAAATATGTTAAAAAACACTTTGAAATGAGTTAAAAACATATTTAATCTGAAAAGGAAACACTAAATAAATGGATAGTCCTTAATCTGCGGAGTTTAACTGTTTGCTCATATTATAAGCTCTATTTCCTATTTGGTATTATCGAGCTTTTATATCTGGCTGAGATAAGTTTATAAATATTAATTCTTTAATATTTATAATTTACTTTAATTTTACCATCTTGGATCATTTTGGTAAATTCAATTGTAATTTTCATTTTATATATATATATATATATATATATATATATATATATATATATATATATATATATATATATATATATATATATAGTCATCCATATACAATACTGTTTCGCTCATCAGTGCGGCTAGACAGGCAACTACCTCAAGCCAGGATCGAAACCCGACCTATGTATATATACACACACACACACACACAGAGAGAGAGAGAGAGAGAGAGAGAGAGAGAGAGAGAGAGAGAGAGAGAGAGAGAGAGATTGATCCTGTATTTTAAATGTTAATCAGTTTGTATATACCAATCGTAATACGTGAAAAACAAATTATCATTATATTTTTTATATATAACGGTAAAAATTTCCAAGCTCAATGAATATCTTTAGTGATACCAGAGCATATACAGTCTAATTTAATAGTTCTCAAGATTCCCAAAATCAAGTTGTTACTGTTGGTTTCCAAAAGGTGACTAACAAAAATAAACAAAAAACAAAAACAAACCCCCCTCCCCCCCAAAAAAAAACAAAAAACAAAAAACAACAAAAAAAAACAAAAAAAAAACAAAAAACAAAAAAACAAAAAACAAAAAAACAAAAAACAAAAAAAACAAAAAAAAACAAAAAAAAAACAAAACAAAAGCAAAACAAAAAAACATACGCATAAGTATTTTAATAGATGATGACTTTCCTTCTTCATTTTCGCCATTTACAAAAAAAACTTCACCGTTTTCTATTCTTTCCTTCATTTTTTTTTGTTGTTCTTCATCCACATTTTTTACTTTATTTTGTGAGAAATTCTACAATTATAAGCAAGCCCCTCATTGGTTGATTGGCCAACCATTGTCTTTGTTTAAATCAATCAAATTGATCGAGATTTTAACAGCCGAGCGAAGAGCTTGGCAGGCTTTTGAATGCCTTTTTTTTCTCAGTTCCTGATACAGAAGCCGGAGAAGAAACAAGGAACTCAACCCTCTCTCAATATGAGGAATTTGGCGCCTCTAACCTTTGTCTCCTTAAGACTTTATCTTTAAAGCCTAAAAGCTGAGCTTAAGTTATTATTATATATATGTCTCCCAGATACTTTTTAAGGTCAGAATTATTGATCTATCTTTAATGACAATTCGTTCAAATGGAAATTCTTTATGGACTTCTCTGAAGCCGACTCTAGTCCAGAATTGAGTCCCTCATCAGAAAACATCCTGAAAAATCCTTCAACCGGTTTTAATTTATCCGATCTTCGAACAGTGCTGAACCCGAATTCCAGTTCCTGCTGAAGATAAAAGGACTATTACTTTTCGAGGTCTTACAGCTCTACTTAGAGGCAAAATAGGCATTTCTTTTTTGGCACCAAAAAATGAATAAAATTTGTGTCGAATTTTATAGGTATGCCTTATTGTAATTGTTGTTAATTTTTGTTGTGATTAGGGTTATGTTTTGGGTAAGGTTCGGGTTAGGGTTTAGGATTAGGTTTAGAGTTATGGTTAGGTTTAGGGTAAGGCGGGTTAGGGTAATGGTTAGGGTTAAGGTTAGGGTTAGGGTTTGTGTGAGTGTCAGGGTTAGGGTTAAGGCTAGAGTTTAGGGTTAGGATTAGGGTTGGTGTTATGGTTAGGGTTAGAGTAAGGGTTAGGGTCAGGGCTAGTGTTAGGGTAAGTGTTAGTTTTCGAGTTAAGTTTAGTGTTAGGGATATGATTAGGGTTAGGGTTAGTTTAATCATAATTCAATTATGATTAGTGTTAGGGGTAGGCTTAGGGTTGGGAATTATGGTTAGGTAAAGGATTAGGGTTAGGTTAGGGCTAGGGCTAGGGTTACAGTCACGGTTAGGGTTAGTATTAGAGTTAGGGTCAAGGTTTCAGGATTAGGGTTAGGGTTAGAGTTAGTGTTAAGGTTTAGGTTCAGGGTTAGGGTTAGGGTTAGAGTTAGGGTTTAGGTTTAGGGTTAGGATTAGGGTTTAGGGTTAGGTTTAAGGTTTAAGTTAGGGGGTTAGGGTTAGGGTTAAGGTTTAGGGTTAGGGTTAGGGTTAAGGTTTAGGGTTATAGGTATGCCTTATTGTAATTGTTGTTAATTTTTGCCATTGTCTTGGAGCAAAAACAGGTGAGAAGAAAATTCTTACAATTCTTACTTAATTGGCACTGTTCTTGCTCTTAATATTTTTCGTCTTCTTTTTTCTGTTTTTCTCAATTTTACGTCATAATCTATATATTTTTTTAAAAAACTTCGTTTTGTTCTTTGTTTCATTCTTTTAGTTTTTAAATTTGTTTTTTCTTCTTTATTAGTTTGTCTTCATCTACAATTTTTACTTTCTTCTTTCCTTTCTTCTTTCCTTTCTTCTTTCCTTTCTTCCTTTTTTCTCCTTACGCTATCTTTATTTTTTATTTTTATTTGCCTGGATTTATTTCTTCATTTATATTTTCTCATTCGTTTTCTTCTTTCAATCTTTTATTTTCTTCATCCACATTTTTCACCTTTTCTTCATTTTTTTTATTGTTCTTCTTATTCGTCTTCTTTCCTTTTTTTTTCTTTTCTTGTATCATCATCTATATTAGCCACGATCTATTTTTCTTTCTCTTCTTCTTCTTCTTCTTCTTCTTCTTCTTCGTCTTCTTGTTTCTTTTTGTCTTTCTTAATTTTTCTTCTTCATCTCTATCTTTCGTCTATTTAGTTTTTCTTCATCTTATTTTCCTTCTCCCCCTCCTCCCGCTTCCTCCGGGTAGATAATCTTCACGCCAGGTGCGTCACACGAACGAAGACCCCATTTCTAAATCTCATCGGACCAGCCAGCAGCATAATCGATATCGATCCCACCTTTCCCATTATGATCATTGATTTCTCCTCTTCCCACTCATGATATGACTCCTCACCTCACTCCTTTCCCAGAGTCCTAAATTCCGACGGTCATCAAATCGAATTCTTTACCTTGAGTGCGTGATTTCTTTGGACGCAATCAGGGGTAAATCCCTGAATACCATTGCAGTGAGGGAATCACTCTCCGACGTCCCATAAGAACGTACCTGTGTTGTATAAGGTTTGATGACAAACTAAACAATAGAATTGTATGACTTGAAGTCGATCTGATATGCCAACAGACAGCAGAAGAAGAAAAACATGCTTCATTAAATCTGAAAAGGAAAAAACTAGTTTCTCTGTGCAAGAAATTTTAGTGAACGTGTATATACGAGTGACGTCCTAACGCAATGCCTTCTAGTTTTTCATTCCACCCGAATGGATCAGCGAAGATTCCAAATTGCATTGTTCTGATAACTGAACTTATGCATTAATTGCCTGGAAGTTTCATCTCTGTCTGTTTCAGATATTGACAGTAAGAGACTCTAAGAAAACAACCCTTGTTTGGAATGTGCGCCAGAAGCAGAGAGGTGTCATTAAATACCCGCATACCATTGCAATAGTATCGCACAATCACGTTGACACGCCGGTTCTTGCCAGATCACCGAAGTTAAGCAACGTTGAACCTGGCCAGTACCAGATGGGCGACTATTTGCAGAGGCTAACCGCTATATGTACCTTTAAAGAAGGTTGGGCTTGGGCCATCATCCTCACCCCCCCCCCAAAAAAAAAACACTCCTCGTTACAGAAGTATCTACAAAGTTGTTGTGGATGGCCTATGCCCCTCCAGGGACTCAAGGCTGTGGGCGGATGGATACCATTGCAATGAGGGCATCACTCGTCGACGTCTCATAAGAACGTACTTGTGTTGTATGAGGTTTGATAACAAATTAGCAAAAGAATTATGTATATTAACTTAGGAACTCATCTTCAAAACAGGGATGTAGGGTTAGTGTTGGAGTTAGGGTTAAGATTTCAGGGTTAGGGTTATGTTTAGAGTTAGGGTTAGGGTTAGGGTTAGTGTAAGGGTTAGGTTTAGGATTAGAGTTAGTGCATTGATTGGGGTTAGGCTTGGGGTTAGAGTTAGGGTTTGCGTTAGGGTTAGGGTTTGTGTTAGGATTAGGGTTAGTTTATGGGTACGGTTTAGGGTTAGAGTTAGGGTTAAGCTTGGGGTTAAAGTTAGGGTATGGGTTGGAGGTAGGTTTAGAGTTAGAGTTAGTGTGAGGGTTGGGGTTAGGGAAGCGTTAGGTTTAGTGGTAGTATTAGGTTAAAGTTAGGTTAAGGTTAGAGTTAGTGTAAGAGTTATGTTTAGGGTTAGAGTTAGTGTTAGGGTTGGGGTTAGGTTTAGGGTAAGAGTTAGTGTGAGGGTTGGGGTTAGGATTAGGGTTGGGGTTAGGGTTAGAGGTTTGGGTTAGTATTTGGGTTAGGGTTAGGGTAAGGATTAGGGTTAGTGTTTGGGTTAGGGTTAGGGTTTGGGTTAGGTAAGGGGCTAGGGTTTTGGTTAGGGGTTAGGGTTAGGATTAGGGTTAATATTAGGGTTTAGGGTTAGGATTAGGGTTAGTTAGCGTTAGGGTTAGATTAAGGTTTAGGATTAGGCTTTGGTTTAAGTTTAGGGCTTTGGTTAGGGTTAGAGGTTAAGGTTAGGGTTAGGGTTAGGGGTTAGGTTTGCGATTAGGGTTAGGGTTAGGGTTAGTTTTAGTTTATTCATGATTATATTATTATACGTTTTAGGGTTGATATTAACGTTAGACTTAGGGGTTAGCGTTAGGGTTAAGGTTACGGTAAGGCTTAGGGTTTAGGTTAGGGTAAGGGTCATGGTTAGGGTTATGGTTTAGTGTTATTGTTAGGGTTAGGGTTAGGTTTAGGGTAAGGCTTAGGGTTATGGGGGTAAGGGTTCGGGATGGGTTAGGGTAAGGGTTCGGGATGGGTTAGGGTTAGGGATGGTGGTTGGGGTTATGTTTTGGGTTATGGTTTAGGGTTAGGGTTAGGGTGAAGATTAGGGTTAGGGTTAGCATTAAGGGTTGTGGTTACATGTAGGGCTAGTGTTAGGGTAAGGCTTTGGCTTAAGGTTAGGGTTAGGGTACGAGGTTACTGTTAGGGTTAGGTTTATGGTAAGGGTTAGGTTTAGGGTTAGGATTGTGGTTTATGTTAGGTTTAGGGTTAGGGTTAGGTTTAGAGTTATGGTTAGAGTAAGGGTTAGGAGAAGAGTTAGAGTTAGTGTTAGGGTTAGGGTTACAGTTAGGTTTAGTGTTAGGGTTAGGGTTAGAGCTAGTGTTAGGGTTAGGTTAGAGTTAGTGTGAGGGTTGGGGTTAGCGTTAGGAGAAGTGGTAGAGTTCGGGTTAGTGGTAAGTTTATTTTATTTATAATTACATTATTATAAGTGTAAGGGTTATGTTAAGTGTTATGGTTACATTTATCGTTAGGGTTAGGGTAAGTGTTAGGATTAGTGGCAGTGATAGGTTATAGTTAGGTTTAGGGTTAGGGTTAGTGTAAGGGGTATTTAGGGTTAGAGTTAGGGTTAGTGTTGGAGTTAGTGCGAGTATTGGGGTTAGGGTTGGGGTTAGGGGGGTTAGTGTTAGGGTTTAGGGTTAGGTTTATGTTTAGTGTTAGGGGTTATAGTTATGGTTAGGGTTATGATTTAGGTTATGGTTTAGGGTTAGCGTCAGGGTTAATGTTATGGTTAGGGTTTAGGTTTAGGGTTTGGGCTAGGGTTAGGGTTTGGTTTAGGGTTAGGGTTGGTTAGGGTTAGCGTTCGGGTCAAGGTTAGGGTTAGGGTTAGGGTTAGTTTTGGTGTTACGGTGTAGGGTGAGGGTTAAGATTATGGTTAGGGTTAGTGTTAGAGGTTAGAGTTAGGGTTAGGTTTAGGGTTTAGGGTTAGGGTTAGTGTTAGGGTTAAGGTAAGGGTTAGGGTTAGGGATAAGGTAAGTGCTAGGGTTAGGGTATGGATAGGGTTAGTGTTATGGTTATGGTTATGGTTAGGGTTTGGGTTAGGGTTAGGTTTGGGTTAGGGTTAGGTTTGGGTTAGGGTTAGGGTAAATGTTAGGGTTGGGGTTTAGGCTTAGGGTTAGTGTTATGGGTTAGGGTTAGGGTTAGGATTAACGTTTAGGGTTAGGGTTAGGGTTTTTTTTAGGGTTAGTGTTACGGTTAGTGTTTTCCTTAGTTTTAGTTTAGGGTAGTATTTGAGTTAGGGTTTGTGTTAGTATAATCATAATTAAATTAGTTTAAGTGTTAGGGTGAGGGTTTGGATTAGGGTTAGTGTAACGGTTAGTTTTAGTATTAATGTTAGTGTTATTGTCTTCATTATTAAATCATTATAAGTATTATATTCCAATCCTTCAATCAACAAAATAAATAGAACAAAAATAATGATCCCAATTTAATAGCTCCAGTGGATATAAATCTATGAACATTTACAGAAAGAGTTACTACAAGGCTAGAACAACAGAATATTCTTATCATTGTTTTGACTCTCGAGTATATATCTGACAAAGTTAGACACAGTAAATCAAACGAGAACCACATCACTCTATATAAAAGCATATAAGATATCAACGGATACACACTCGAGTGTCAAAATAATGAAAAGAATATGCTGTTTTCCTAGCCCTACTTATGACTCGTCGCTTATCCAAGCCCAAAGGTCACTCGAGGATATGGGTTAATGAGTTTATAAGATGAATGTTGAGACTACGTTGTGATGATGGGTAACG
Organism: Euprymna scolopes; assembly: GCF_053919585.1. Lineage (NCBI taxonomy): Eukaryota > Metazoa > Mollusca > Cephalopoda > Sepiida > Sepiolidae > Euprymna > Euprymna scolopes. The sequence goes on along the minus strand of NC_136516.1, from coordinate 85,487,874 downwards.
ATAGTTGAAACTGGGCTGAATTTGTATCTCATTATTTCTAAGGACGATTCTAAACCGAAAAATTATAATTTAGGACTTTCTTTATATGACTATGACTACAGCTATGACAACAGAGTATTCTTACCATTCTTTTGACTCTCGAGTATATATCCGACACAGTTAGACACAGTTAATCAACCGAGAAGCACATCACTCAATAGAGTTCAAAATAGACTTCGTAGCCTCGTAGGAGATGTCCTTTTCTCCTCCTTGCAACCTCTATCTCACAGAAGAGATGTTGCGAGTTTGTCTCTGATGTATCGTTATTTTCATGGAAAGTGTTCAACTGAGCTTCAATCTATGGTCCCCCCTCGCCAAACTTTCACAAGAAACACTCGTCTAGCTGTAAACACTATCCATAATTTCCCCCACTCTTTATCTGTGCCTAAACCTAAACGTAGATTCCATGAACAAAGCTTCTTTCTTAGAACTGCACGCCTGTGGAATTGTCTTCCGTTTTCCTGCTTTCCGGCTGACTACAATATGGTTGTGTTCAAGTCTAAAGTAAATAAGTTATTGATGAGCCGTTCCATATAAGTTATTAAATTTACCAAATTTTCATTACTAATGATTACTATATTGACCAATTTCTACTGTACACTCTTTAACCCTTATCCTTGAGTGGCCTCTGGGCCTTGATAATGTTGTGATGCCTTTGTAAAAAAAAAAAAAAAAAAAAATATAAGAAATCAACGGATACACACTCGAGAGTCAAAACAATGAAAAGAATATGCTGTTGTCCTAGCCCAAATTATTACACTCTGCTCTTATAAACTATTCCTACCTTACCTCCCCCATCTCTCAAAAAATAATTTGATAACCCGTCCCTTTCCTTATTCTTGGAAGTATCGATTAATCAAGCCGGGTTAACCGACCGTTTTGAAGAATTAACGTAGCAAGCGACGTCGAAATAAAATATTTGGCACGAGATTATCCCTGCAAATGCTAAACGATGATATTTACGATTCGATGAATGTCCGTTCCGATGCAAACGTTTTCAAAACAATGAAAAGAATATGCTGTTGTCCTAGTCCTAATTACCTTACAGCAAATTAATTATGAATGTAGAAAAATTCAAATTGTAAATAAAGAAGATCTTGATAACCTAAATGCATCTGCTTTGACTATTTGTTCCCAAATCAATATACACTAGTGCGACCTGTGGAAATTCCGCGGCGGACTCTTTCATATGTAATATATTGATGTTGGCATTCTTTGGATGTTCTTAGAGACGCCCTGATATTATTGTAGTGCATTTGCTAAAATGGCAAAAGTCTTTATCCAAACTAGTTAGGGATCCTGTTGGAGCCCAGTCCTAAAATCCACTTAAATATTTTGATTTATGCAGACTTTGTATATATTATTAAAGAACCAACTTTCTATCGATTCTTATATATATATATATATATATATATATATATATATATATATATATATATATATATATATATATAAAAGTGAAAGTGTCTGTCTGTGTGTATGTCTGTGTGTCTGTGTACATTTCCCTACGCAATAACTCCTTCAATTTTTAGTCTACAGACTCGAAATTTGGGTACTGAGATTTGGGAAAATCGATGTGATCAGTTTTTGGCCAGAAATTTGGCTTTTAAGGGGTCAAAGTCCAACGATTTGACCTTTGAGAACTCTACCAAACTCCTCCGACAATTTTGGGTCTAAACACTTGAAATTTTATATATAGGTTCCTTGGACATGGATCTAACTTAATAACTTGATTAGAGAAAAGCAATAAATAGTAAGGGGTCATAATAGGGGTCAAAGTTTTAAAAAATAGACTGTTTTTTTTTTTTTGCTTAACATACACCTCCAAACACCCGGGCAACGCCGGGCATCCATGCTAGTATATTATAAAGTTGTGTTTTCAAAAGTAATTCATATGATTTAGGTGCATCAACCTGAATCGAAACCGAAACCGAAACCAAAACTTATGAAGGAAAAAATATATATGTATATACATATATAACTTGAGTTTTTTCAGATGTTATCGAAACCGAAACCAAAACTTATGAAGAATTCTTGGTAAAATTATTTATTATAAGAAATGGAACGTCCTAACAATTAAACGACAGTCACTCAGAAGAAAAAAGATGTAAGATGACACTCAAAATAGCACACACACGCTATCGTATTAATATATAGATAATAATATTGAAGTTTATACGCAGAAACGCGCAAGATTTACTTTAAATGTCCACAAACCTAAACAATAGAATTGTATGGCTTAGAGTTCATGTTGTAAGATGTCGACAGGAAGAAAACAAAATTTTTTCCCATCATATTTCCCTTTTTGGCAATGGTTTCAACCATTTGTTTGATTAAAAATTCGATATTATGCCTAAACGCTTACTTTCTTAAGTGGTCTTATGATTTTGACCAGGACTGTATATATGTGTATATTGGTTTAAATTTCATCCAGAAAAAACATCATTTCTCAGAACAGAAATTTATTGTTTGAATAAAGAATACAGTTCATATTTTTTCCTTAACCCATGAATTTTCGATGTAGGCTCATCTCCTCAGAAGAAAAGTCATTACCAAATATTAGATCTAATTCGAAATAATATTGTTATTTAGCACATACAAAGATATATATTTAAAAGTTAATTACATCTTTTTAGGGGGAACAGATAAAGAAAATAGATGAAATAAGAGTAGACACCATGAAGCCCCCCCCTCACTTTGGGTAGAGCACTGTCGTAAATAATCTCACCTTAATTGCCTGAAAAATGTGAAGCTCGTTGTTTGTTTGTTTACAAACAGGCGGTTTGAGCACTGTAAGAGTGGTGGCGGATGTCTATTTAAATAGATATTCCGACGAGTTATTTGCAGGCGTCCCTTCTCTAGTCCAGTGGGAGAACTGTCGACTGTCACCACGACGGTTCTAGGTTCAATCCTTGGCTTGGGAGAGATGCTAGTCTAGCGGCACTGATGAGTTGTGATACAACGAAACAGGACTGTATGTCGATGACTACAAATATATATATATATATATATATATATATATATATATATGTATATATATATAGTAATCCACATACAGTACTGTTTCGCTGTTCAAAACTCATCAGTGCGGCTAGACACACACACACACACACACACATATATATATATATATATATATATATATATTAAAAAGTTTGACTCATGACCATGACTTATGTCCAGGTAACCTGCATCTGAAATTTCAAGTGTTTAGCCCCAAATTTGGTGGAGGAGTTTAGTAGAGTCCGCAAACAATGTTAACTTCTTGGCTGCCAAATTTTCGCCCAAAAACTGATTAAAAATCTGGCTGTCTGTCTGAATTCCCGTTATGTATTAATTTCAAATGTTTATACAAAAAATTGGCTGAGTAGTTTGCTAGAGATCGCAAAGGTAAAATCTTTTGAACTTTGACACCTTGGCAGTCAAATTTTCGGCGAGAAACTGATTAAAAAGCTTGCCCTATGTCTGAATACACTTTATGTAAAATTTC
>NC_136516.1:85459345-85479345 GCF_053919585.1 Euprymna scolopes | reverse complement strand
TTAATCCGGCAAGGTTGAGGAATCCAGAGATTCATTTAATTTTCAGAAAGAAATCTCGTTAATCCGGCAAAATAAACAGAACATGTTCATACTACGTGTTCATACTACGTTTATCGTCAAGACGACAAAGTTAGTGGTAAGCGTTTTTGGTGGGGGTGAGGGTGGGGCAATTTAATTAAGAAGATTTTGTAAAAACAAAAACAAAACTAAACAAGCATGCCTCAGTGGACATGTTAAGGAAAAGGGAGGGTAGAAATTTACACAGGAGAAGATAACTTGGATAATATTATCGATACTTTTCCCAAAGTGTTAGGAAGTGAAAAAGAAAATATAAGTTGATCAACAAAACAAAAAGCATAGGAAGTGAGGTTAGTACAAAGACAATAAGGAGGAAATTGTTCACCAAGGCACACAAAAGGAAGCTGAAATAGGATTGTTAATCAAGGTGTGAGAGTTACTGGGATAAAATATCGGATATAAAAGTCGATATATTTAGAATTAGTTTACGGACGGTTTTATGAGTAGCAGTGAATTTTGCAACAATTTACAGACAATCTTGAGTTTGTGACAGTTGAGAACAGGTTCCGGCTCGGAAAAGATGAGAACATAAGCTGACATCAACTGACGACAGAGAGGCCTCAACAGATAACTAAAATGTAGATGTTAGCGTTTAGATGATCGTTTTCCGCGATGATGGTACACACGCACTCAGAACCCAACTGATATTTATGGAATATGTCGGAGTTCTTCCGTGAGTTTTGGCTTGTTCTGTATTTTTGTACTCGTGAACCACTGTGTTCGCCCCGGGGGGGGGGCGATTAGGTTGGCTTTGGTATTGTGGGAGGTCATGTTGATGATGTTCTCGACGTATGACTAAACGAAGTACTCCAGTAGGCTCAGTTCGGGGGAGGAAGGGACAGTGAGAGAAGGGTATAAAGTTGTAGCACTCCTGGAGCCAAGTCTGGGTCTCTTTGGACTTGTGAGCCGGCACAGAGTTTTACTGTCACTCCCAGAGTCTGCCAATGGCCACCTGCTTGCATCAGGAAATCATCACACTCTTCAGCACATCCAGGTACACTTTGGTGTTGACTTTCAAACTGATTTTGAAAATGTGAGGCAGCATGATGTGGCCCTCACTTGAAACAATACCAATGACCATAACTGTGGCCGGAAACTCTGTTATTCGTGGCAATCTAGCGATGCATTTTGAGGGTGCTGGCAATGGTCCTGTTGTCATAACTTGGATCGGTAAAGAGCATGAGTAGTACAGCGACGCATCTCTGATCTCGCTCGTTGAACATGGTGTCATTTTCAAACATGATAGAAGGATCCTATCGCTCTTTTCATATACACAACTGTAACTTGTAGATGGTCTGCAACAAAAAAAAAAAAAAAAGAAAATCGGTTTTCATCAAACGGAAATGAAATCATGTCGTCTTTTCTAGGGCGACAATTTTATCGTTCCAGTCTGTATATGCCATCAAGTCACGAATATCCAGCCAGTGTTTTATTACTGTTCAATGATATGCCTATACACTTTGATGATCGTCTCATCAGTAGAAGACTATTAGGTCTGATAATAAATGAAATAGTATCGTTAATAACCGAAAACAAAGTTTGATAATCACTAAGAGTGAAATGTCCCCAAGATCAGTTCCCTACATTCAACTATTTATCCTTAATAAGATAGTTAATTAGTCTCTCTCTCTCTCTCTCTCTCTCTCTCTCTCTCTCTCTATCTCTCTCTCTCTCTCTCTTACATATGTTAATTTCTCTTCCTTCCCAAAGTTGCAAAAAAAAACCCCTAGGTATAAAGACATTTAAGAAGAATAGAAATTGCAAACTCTGTATTTGGATGGAACTCTCGCTTCCTTTATTTTAGTTGTTTAGTCCTTATATTCCTGGGGCGAAAGAGGAGAAAATTGCTGTTTTCTGGGTGAAAATCAATTATATCTAACATTGGCAAGGTTTTGATGTCGAAGTAGTATTTTTTTCAGTTCCTTGCATTAAATGGTCTCATGCCTTGTCTGGAACGATTTCCAAAATAACAAAATAAAAAAAGTTTGGAGTATGAAAACTTTACAATGCATTGATTCAATTCAATAAATTTGGCAACAAATTAAACAAACATGTTTCAGTTATCATGTAAGGCAACTGTGGTAGAAATTTACGCAAAAAAGGATACAGTAGCCCGATACCTGTCCAAATCTGCTGCGTCGTAAGGGCATTTACTAATAAGTCACGCATTGTCAATCAAACTTCAACAACTGTCCCATCGCCGCAGTGCCTCATCTCTGTGCTTGTTTTACAAGTATTTAATCGAATGTGCTCCGATGAACTCGTAACACTGGTGCCCCTTTGGCGTAAATACCCCAGACAAACCTGATGAACAGTAAAACCCTACTCATTCACCATAGCGATTACCTAGATGTTGAAAAGCCTTCTATTCTTATAGTTTCATTCCTTTAATTGCTAAAATTGGGAATTCTTTCCGTGTTTCCTGCTTCCTAGACTGGAGCAATAATTTGAATACAGTGCGAATAGATATTTCGCTGCTCAACTCCCTATTTTGAGTGTCTCTGTATGCATGAACCCTAATGCACAGTAGCCCCTTACGTCACAGTGGCAATTTTTGTTGTGCTTTTTGAAAAAGTGCCCCCCCCACCCTCGACTTCGGTTCAATCGAAATCGGTGATGAAACACTTTTTGGTAATAGTTTTGATAGCATGCTCTTTAGGGTTTGATCGAGGAGTTTATCCCCATCCCCCTCCTCCCAAATCAACAGAGATTAGACTAGAGGTTCTCAACCTTGCTTGCTTAATATAGCATGTTCTTTGAACTGTTATGCTCAGGTTTTAAATATTGATATTATGCCCCTTGGATTGTCAAGCTTAAGTTCTAAATAGATTGTCTTTAGATTGCCAAGCTTAAGTTAGAGTAGCATTTCCTTTGGACTGTCATGCGTAAGTTTGAAGTAGCATTTATATCGCTGAAGCTGTAGATTAGGAGGACGCATCTTGCTATTATGTTTTTTTTATTATTATTATGGTGACGTTGTCTGAACGTCGTTTTGTTAGCAGAGTTAGAGGAATTAATTAGAGGATCGCCCTCTCCTGCTGAAGCCAAGCAATGGACCTGCCCGAATCGCAGCACATGCAAAGGGTTGACCATCAAGCGGAGAAAAAAAAAAGTGAATCCTTTGCCTTTCGCCCCAAAGGTCAACAGCTAAACACCGCGTATACATCACATCATTATCTACTGTCAAATGGACCACACCCTCTCGCCGTGGAACATTGCTACATTAGCCAATTTGGGAAACTGCAGTCCCAATACAAAATAAGATAACTGAAGCTTTTGGGCGTCAGACTGCGTGAAAAGAAAAAAAAAAAAAAAGAAAAAAAAAAGAAGACATTTGAGGAAGAGTATTTAGAGGGAGGACAGGGGAAGCGGTAAATAGAGAGAGGGAGAGAGAGAGAGAGAGAGAAAAAAAAGAAGCAAATAAACCTTAAATGAAGCGCACGCTCCGACTTAGTTTTGGCGCCGCTTTCTTTAAATTCCTAATCTATGAAATAAAAGAAAGGCATTTTTCCGCGCAAATATGAATGTCTTTATGTCATAATTCTTTTTCGCTACAATCGGACTATCCGCGGCTTTTCTCGCCGTTTTTTTTTCTTTTTAATTATTAAATGCGTCCACATCACCGTGTGAGGCCTTGTCAGTCGCTTGTTTCATCTGTGACGGCCGATTTCTAAATAGCAACTATATTGGTCACACTTAATGGCCGTATCTTATTTTACACGAAAGAATCTCAATCGGCCAGTCAGATCGAACAGCTCTTTAGATTGGTCTGTCACGCTTAAGTTTGAGATTGCATTTTCGTTGGTCTGTCACGCTTCAATTTGAAATAGTATTTTCGTTGTTAAATGCAGAGATAAAATACACGTGCCTTATTTAAGATGCGTTTATGCATTTACATAAGAAACTGTTCATTAGTCTGTCGCCCTTAAATCTTAACCTTTTCCTGGATTCGTTTTAAAATAGCATTTCTATTAAATGGACGTACTTTATTGAAGATGCAACTAAGCATTTTTATAAAGGGCCATGTACGTTGGTCTGTCACACTTAAATTAAAAAATAAACATTTTCTTTGGTTTGCCATATATTTAAAATAGCATTTACATTGCTAAAAGCACAGACTGAACGGACATTTCTTATCTTAGACACGCTCAAGCATTTCCATTAGAATCTGAGTCAGTTTGTTGGTCTGTCACGCATAAGTTTCACGTTGAATTTCTTTATTTTAGATGCGTAAGAGATTATATCTGTCGGTTGGTTCGTCACACTGAAATTATAAATCGCATTTTTCCTGGTTGTTCTTTCTGCCCTTAAGGTTGAAACGTCATGTCCGCTCTTTTGTAACGCTTAAATTCAAAATAGCCTTTTGGTTGTTCTGTCGCTCTAAAGTTTGAAAAAAAAACATTTTCGTTTATCTGTCATGCTTAAGTTTGAAATACCATTTTGGTTATACAGTCAACCCAAACTTTGAAATAATATTTCCGTTTGTCTGTGGTGCTTAAGTTTAAAATTGCATTTTGGTTGTTCTGTCGCCATAAAGTTTGAAACTATATTTTTGTTTGTCTGTGGTGCTTAAGTTTAAAATTGCATTTTGGTTGTTCTGTCGCCATGAAGTTTGAAACGATATTTTTGTTTGTCTGTGGTGCTTAAGTTTAAAATTGCATTTTGGTTGTTCTGTCGCCATGAAGTTTGAAACGATATTTTTGTTTGTCTGTGGTGCTTAAGTTTAAAATTGCATTTTGGTTGTTCTGTCGCCATAAAGTTTGAAATTATATTTTTGTTTGTCTGTAGTGTTTAAGTTTTAAATTGCATTTTGGTTGTTCTTCGGCCTAAACTTTGTGTCTGTTCTGTCACACTAAAATTTTAAATAGAAGTTTTGGCACCAAAGGCGGGTTATCGACCCCCTACTCTTAGAAAGAGAGCTGCCATCTAGCGGCCATTATATGAACCTCAAATATAAACAAAGCAAAAATATATAATAACGAAATAAATAACACAAAAATATATGAAAATCGAAACATTTATTGTATAAAAAATGTATCAAAATATAATTTTCATATATTAAAAATGAAACATTTACACATTATTTTTAAAATTATTTTTTTTCGGTATGGTTGTATAAAAATGTAGCAAAATATAATTAAAAAAAACATGGAACATTTATAGAGGTTTAAGAATATTTTTTTTGTACAGAAAGTTTGTATAAAAGTATATAAAAATATAATTTTAGTTTGTACTAACTTTTAGAAAAGGAAGAGTTATCGACCCCTGACAAGCGACATCTGTCGGCGGTTCTTGAAACTAAAATACAAACATTCGCCTCATGTAACTGTCATGCAGAAGTGCCGGAGTTTTGTTTCCATTGTCCGTGACGCTTTAGTTTAAATAGCATTTTGTTTTTTTCTGTCGTTTTAAAGCTAAAAATATCACTTTCGTTTGTCTGCAACGTTTAACTTTGAAATCTAATTTTCTTTGTTCTGTCGTCCTAAAGATGTAATTTGCACTTTCTTCTGTCTATCTTCCTTAAGTTGGAATTAACATTTTCGTTTTCCGTGGCGCTTAAATGCTAAGTGGAAGGTTAGTTTGTCACGTTTAAGTTTTTTTTTTCCTTTTTTTTTTTTGTCATTCCACCCCAAACAAGGCACAGAGCCTCTTAGTTGTAAGGGGCTACGATTTGAGACCAGATTTGCAGGTATACTATTTAGGGAGTTGGGCAGCGAGATGTCTGTTCAAATTACACTTGAATTTCTACATGTCAGTACAATCAGAGAAGCAGGGACCCGGAAGGGAATTCCAAAGTGAAGCAGTCCGAGGGAAAAGCTATTCGAGTAGAAAGCGTTACGGCATCTCTAAAGTGTAGGGGTGGGATTTTGTTGCTTATCGGGTTTGTCGAGGGTATTGTCGCATTTTCAGTGACATGTTGCTCTTAAGTTTGAAATACAATTTTCGTTTGTCCGCGAGGCGTAGGTATGAAATAGTATTTCCGTCGTAATTGGATGGACGCATCTTTGGGATATCCGTTCTTGTTTATCTCCAATACCCAGCTCATAATTTCGTCCCGCCTAACCCCCACCCTGACTCTAACCCCCCCCCACACGCACACACTCCATCTTACTCCGCCTGCAAGATCTCGACCCACCGGTTGTAATTGAACTGGACGCTGAGCAAACAATGCTTCAAATGGAAACGACTAAACGGACACAGCCAGTGCATACCGAGAAAGCATTGCAATGTTCATGGGGGAGGGGCAGTACCCCAACCTCCATTGGGCGGACAGCGTGATTGGCAGGAATGGCGCTAAAGTGGCGACGGCGGGAATTGGTGGACGATGAGGAATGAGGACAACTGCAAGCGTTGGAACGCTGTTTAAAAAAAATAAAAATAAATATAAAATAAAAATTATAATAAATACATAAAATATAAAAAAATAATAAGAAGACAAAAAAAAAACAAAAAAAAAAAACGAAAACAAACACCGATATTGTGTCGCAAACCCACCATGACCGACCGGCCGTTCTAGGTAGAAAAACAAAAACAAACAAAAAACAAACAAACAAAAAAAAAAACCTCTGCACTTTCTTCAACCAATCGACGTCGGGGTTTCCAGTTCTTTTTTTTTTCTCTTCTTTTTCTTTAGTTCGTTTTTACGCATGCGCATCGGAGCAGTTCCGCTTATTGCTTTCGTTTCCCGTTTCTTTGGCCTGTTCCTTTCCTTTCCTTTCAATTACCTTTCTGAAAAGGAATTCTCTGCACATGGCTTCCGCTTTTATCCCACGTTTCTATTGAAACACTGATTCCTTTTTATTGTTACTCGACATTTTATTCACGAGTCGAGTTACTTATTATGATTTTGTGTCTGTCAAGTGGAGGGAGACGACAGAAGAAATAGATATAAGAACAGGAAGATAAAGGGCAGATGGAGTATATATATATATATATATATATATATATATATATATATATATATATATATATATATATATATAATTATCAATTTTATCTACAAACAATAGTGTTTCATGCTTACGCAATCATCAGTGTAGGGTAATAATTTCTGCCGGTCTGTATTCCAAATTCCAAAATGTTGTTCATCTTACCGTTTATTTCTTTCAGCATGTTAAAATGCTAAATTTTTGACAGCACCCGTTTCGTAGCGCAGAAACAATCAGATAATCATTATTATGTCAATTTTAAAAAAAATATTTTTCGCCTTGACTCATCAAAAAGAATAATAACTTATTAACTTTAAAAGAAAATAAAAGAAATGGGTACTTTTACTTAAATCCGAAAAAAAAACAAAAAACGGATGGTTAGTTGCACTTGTGTTTTATGGTATTTACGGCATCTTTAATTTAATCATATATATATGTATTAAATCACGTTAAATTATGTAATGATATATATGTATTAAATCACGTTAAATTATGTAATCATGCCCCAATTCTTCCGCTATTGAATGAAACACATTTATAACGTACTATATAATAAAAATAAAATAAAATAAATAAAAAATTACGATTGTGAATTAAAAACATCTTTTTGTTTTGGTATGATAATTACTCTCTCTCTCTCTCTCTCTCTCTCTCTCTCTCTCTCTCTCTCTATATATATATATATATATATATATATATATATATATATATATATATATATATATATATCACTTTGTGTGTGTGCGCGCGAGTTCCTTCCCCATAGGTTCCGAAATGGCTGAACCTAATTATTGCGAATTTATATGTATATGCTAATTTATATGTATGGCAGTGTTCTTAAATATGGTTGCACAGAAATTCATCTCGATAAGCATCGAAAATCGAAAAAAATCCGATCTGAAAAATAGTCTTTCTTTCTTTTAGATCAAAAGATTTTTTACAGGGGAATATTTTACGTTACACTGGTCAAGGGAGATAATTCTCAAAATATCAAGGCAGATGCAATTCTTCGCAAAGTATTTCTTCTTAAAAACAAAACTATTGCCATCTGCAGAAGTAGCTAAGTGGTAAAGTATTCGGCTACAGGTTGAATAGTCCTCAGTTTAAGCCCGAGTGTTCCGCACGATTTTATTTTAATTTTTTCTTATTAATGACTTCAATTTACGACAAAAGAAGAGTTACCATTTGAAATCGCCGCAAATTATTTCTTCGTTTGCATATTTTAAAACAAAAATTAATCAGAAGTGACTTTTCCAGGGCATTCATCGTCAAAACCAAATATCAGCTAACGTGATATTATAAACAAATACAGACGGAATTTAATGAACGATATTATCATTATTATTTAAAAAATTTTAAAAAACTTTTTTTGCGAATTATTCCTCGTAATATATAATATCAATAGACGATTGATTCTATAATAATCTGCATAAATTAAAATATCATGTTTAAGCGTATTGCACGACCAGGCAACGCGAGGCGTCCAGCTAGTATATATATGTATGTGTGTGTGTGTGTGTGTGTGTGTGTGTGTAGTAGTAGTAGAGAATTAGAAGGCTATCACAATGCGAGGAATGAGATATAGTCGTTGTTGTTGGAAGAAGACGAAGACAAGTGGCGATTTACAAATCAACAAGTACATACATATATGTCTATATATACATATATTTATTCAGTTGTATTAAATACAAATGCCTTAATTGTTATGTCTGCGACAATATCCATTATTAATTTCGGAAAAAAAAATTCCCTTTTCAAATGGTAGACGTGACAGATCGATTCAAAGCATGCTAGATGATGGAGCGGAAATTGGATGGCTGTGTGGAGCCTTGGAGCAAATGTAAGGAGGGGGTTTAACATATTTGTTTGTTCCTTTTTCTTTATAAAAACTTTTTTTTGTATATATATATATTTTATTTATTTAATTTTTTTAGTTTATAACTTGTTGCTCTAGCGTAAGCTTTTTTTAAATTTGTATAATTTCTGTCGATTTTGTTGTCTTTATTATTATTATTATTATTATTATTATTATTATTATTATTATTATTATTATTATTATTATTATTTCTGCTGCTCTGTATTATTCATTTATTTGTTTAATTTATTAACATCCTAGCATATTCAGTGGGATGGCTTGGTGTATCTAGGTCACGTAAGTCGCTAGTAGGCTGGTACTGGTTAGCTTTTGGAGGAGAAAATTGGAAGGGGGTCTGAGAGAGGAGGGGAGGGGGTGCAGGATGGGGCGCTCTCAGTCGGCTGTTGAGGTGTTTAGGTTAGGGGTGTGGTTGTCAGGAATAGGAAGATAGCTAGGAAGGGGGGGGGGCGCTGGAATGACATTCCTTGGGAATTGTTAATTTATTTATTTTAATAAAACTATAAGTGGTTATAGATGGAACTTTTTTTTCTATTGAATTCTTTATTATTTGTTTATTAATTTATTTGTGTTTGTTGTTAGTGTTTATTTGGGTTTGAATAGGTGGATTAGCTTAAATCAAACGTTTTTTTTTTAATTTGGTTTATATTACTTCAGCAAACTATTTATTATTATTATTTTTTTATATATATTGCTGTTATTTACTTATTTATTTAATTTCTTTTATTTTTATATATAATTTATATGGGCGGGGGCTAGTGGTAAGGCTCTGTCTGGACTGTGAGTTAGTGTATGGGCGGTGTGCAGTGGTGTACCTGTTCTAATGGGTTAAGTTTGTAATGGTAAGTCTTTGGTGGGAGCCGATGCAAAGTGATATAATGAATGATGATCCGAGCCCCAGTCTGTTGTTCAGTTCTGGCCGTAATTTGGATATTAGTAATGATTCCTTTATGCGAAGATTCCCAATATTGCGTTCTGTGGTTAAAATATCGACTTTAATAGATATATTAGTGTTTCTACAGGTGTTGAGGTGTTTGTGGAATGATGATGTTTGTGTGTGTTCCTTGATTCTTATGTGTAAGGGTCTTGTGCTGCTGCCCACATAGAATTTTCCGCAGGCAGAGCATTCTAGTTTGTAGACTACATGTGTGAGGTGGCATATGGTTGCGAGGTATACTGGGCAATTTGTCAGTGTGCATGGTGATGGGTCCTCATTGTACTGGAGTGGGCTAGTTGCATATTGAGACCTTCCCTTCTGATGGCCCTACGAATAGCCGTTGTGATCTTGTCTCTGAGATGGGGCATTTTAAGGGAGCAGGTATTGGTGGGAAAGCTTCTTACACGTTTTCTTGTGTTCCAGAGGCGTTTAATGACGGTGCTGAGGTTTCTGTTTGTCTCTAGGACCTGGTGGAACTATTTTGCGCATTCTGTCTTGTCCTTAGGCTTACTGCACTTGTTTTGGATGCGGATGATCTCATTCCTTGCATATCCGATAATGGCCTTAGTAGAAAGATCCGACTTGTAGTGTACAAATATACTTCGGGTAGCTGCTTTTCGGTAGAATTTAGTAGTGACGGTCCCCTCGTCTGATATTTTGAGGTTGAACTCTAGGAGTGATAGGGATCCGTCATCGCTGGGGTGTTAGATAGTGAATTCTATGTGTGGGTCGGTATCGGAGAATATGGTGTACATGTTCTCAGCATCGGCGCGCGATGATGTGAGGATCAGGACATCATCGACATATCTCGAGAGAAATATGACCAAGTAGCACGTATTGAGGTCTCAGCGTTCTAGTCTGTTCATGTACGAGATGGCCAGTATTCCTGAGAGACTGGAACCCATGAGCAGTCCTGTAATTTGTCTGTATGTTTGGCGTTGGTAGGTGAAGTATGTGTTGTCTACTATTATAAGTAAGAGTTTGTGGATGCCTGAGGGAGTGAGGCTGAAGCAGTATAAGTTGCGGGAGGAGATGTGGTCGGTGATTAGATCTACTGCTGGGTGTGCAGGTACTGTGGTGTAGAGGGCAACTACATCGAGGCTGAAGGCGTATTTACCTCGTTTTAGTTGTTGTAGTTGGAAGGTGTTTAGACGGCGGAGTACTTCATAGGAACTGCTGAAATGTCCGGGGAAGGAGGAGAGTAGAGGTTTAAGTAGTTGAGAGAGTAGCCAAGAGATCTTATATAAGGGTCCTTCAATGCTTGAAACTATTGGTCTAATTTGTGGGGTTGTTGATTTTTTGTGTGTTTTGATGAGATGGTAAAAAGCGGGGTGTCTGCTATTTGTAGTAGTGAAGTTCTGTTTGTATTTGTTGGGGAGTTTTCTAATTCTACATATGTCGGCCCATGCGGTGTTGATGTTGTTTTCGATTTGTGTGGATGTAATGTCAGTAGCTGGGGCGTATAAAGTGTCGTTGCCTAGGTGTGTGAGGGCAAGGTAGTCGTATATGTATCGAGGTATGACGCAGAACTCCTTTCCCTTATCGGAAGGTAAACAAAGTCTTTGCGATTGAGGCTCTTAAGTGAGCAGCGTTGTTTATACGAGATGTTTTGTATAACGCTTCCTTGTTCGTGTTTTATGATGTCGAATATCTTTCGTTTTAATTTTGCAAGCTTAGTGTCTAGTTCCTGGTCTTTGGGTGGAGGATGTAATGGGCGATCTAGTTGATATACGGGGAAGTCATCGGTGGTGTGCGGTGTTTTAGTGTTGTTGTTGGTTATCCATTTCAGCCATTTTAGGTGGTAAGCCGCTCTGCAGAAGTGTGTTTCTAGGTTGAACAGGGCGTTGTTGTTTACTGTTTCTTTTTCTTCATGTGTGAGGGAATTCGTGAGGTCTGTGACTTGGGTGTGCGTTGCTTGTGGTGTTTGGGTACTGAGGCTGGTGTCTTCCTGTCTGGGAGTGTGTGCGGGTTTGTATTTGTGTAGTAGCCACGTGAATTTATTTTTTAGTCCTTTTTTCGGTCTGTAGAGAGTAGTGATAGCATTTATCTATGGCTGTGGTTCTTTTGTGTAGCATAGGTGCGTGTGTTGTTCTCAATTCAGGCCTAGTGGTGTTGAATTCTTTAATGAGTCTGTATAGTGTATGGTGGAGATATTGTAAGAGTTTCTTCATGCAGAACGTTTGAATAATGACAACTGTTTCTCATGGCTGGTATTTTATTTCTTCTAACCGCAGGATGATGTACTACAAGATCGGAAGGCGGGTAGATTCAAGCCAGCGCCTCTAATGGAGGAGCACTCTGGCACAATACATTGCCGTCTACAATCCATTTAGAGAAGCTACTGTTGATTTTATAAAATTATTTTAATATAATGGTTTGAAGTAAAGTATCCAATGCAAAATTAAAGTATAAGGGATATTTATGTTTTAAACAGAAACATTTATTTCAAACGTGCTCCTGTCTTACCAAAGGACTTACTGTTGATTTTATATGCCTGTCCTTTTTACTTGTGCGATAATAATGGCTTGAATTAAAGTTAAAAATTAGACAGTTAAGTATCATGCTTCAATTGTGCTCTGAACAGAAACATTCATTTCGAACGCGCCCCTGTCAAATCAAAGAGCATACTGCTGACTTTATATGCTGTGCTTTTCTACTTGTTTGGTAATAAAACTTCTCAAATGCATTTGTGTTGCTAAGGCGTTAACTGTGGTCAAAATTGGCTGCCCCTTCTTTCATCGGATTTCTTTGTCGATTATCGATACTTATCGAAGACATTCTAATACAAAATATATCTAAGAACTGCTTGGCATATCAAATAGATTTGTGAGAAAGAAATTTAAAACTAAAATTGCGTATTGAGCTTTTTTTATTCGATTGGGATGAAACTATCTATATATAAATACTAGTATTTATATTATATTATAGCTTACCATTGCGTAAATCAGATAAACACTGCATCCTTTTGATTTCTTTACTCTCTCTCTCTTTCTCCCCCCTCTCCCTCTCTCTCTCTCTCTCTCTCTCTCTCTCTCTCTCTCTATATATATATATATATATATATACGTTTTATTTTTGATTACCGTATCTTTCTGTTAAGTTACATTATTGTTTCGGCTACACGGCCGTTTTTTTGGCCGTCTGTAGCGTCCTTATACTTTTACAGAGATGTTCTCTTTCATTTTCTCAAATGTCTCATAACGACAATCTGTAAGCTTATAAAATAAGCAAAATTCACAGTGAGCAAGGTATGGACTGTAGAGAGAATAAGGAACTGTCTTGATGCCCATCTTCATCAAAATAGCGAAAATAGAGAACATTTCTGTAAAAGTCTAAGGACGCTACAGACGGAAAAAAAACGGCCGTGTAGTCGAAACAATAATGTAACTTAACAGAAAGACACGGTAATAAAAAATAAAACGCATATTTGCTCTACAACAATATTGAGCACTTTCTTCAGTTTTTATTAATTACCATCTCCACTAAAATATATATATATATATATATATATATATATATATATATATATATATATATATATATATATATATATGGTGCTTTCAATAAGTTTCCAGACGTTTTCGTATGGTCATTGTTATTGACAGTACATAGTGGGAAGTCTAGTTCCCTTCAAAGTAATCTCCCCCGGCTGCAATGCACGTATTGTACCGTTCCAACAACTTCTAGGGGGCGCCATAGAAGTCCTCTTATGTGAGCGTGTCAATGACCTTCGTCACACCCTCTTTCATTTCCTCAAATGTTTCATAACGATAGTCAGTAAGCTTATAAAATAAGCAAAATTCACAGTGAGCAAGGTATGGACTGTAGAGAGAATAAGAAACTGTCTTGATGCCCATCTTCATCAAATAGTCTGTGAAAAGGATGGAGTTGTGGACTGGTATATTCACGCAGACTTTCTATATCTTTAGGTCCTCGCGAATAATTGTGTGTACAGTTCTCACACTGACATCAATCTGTGCACTTATTGTGACTGTAGACACAACGCCGATCTTGTTCCATGAAATTCTTTCTTTTCTTTTATTTTTTTTTGCACGGTGGTCACCACTCATCAAGGCCCGGAAGCCACTCAGGGATAAGGGTTATTGCAAGTACAGTACGTTACTGTGGAGATTTAATGAAGTGTTTACTTAAGAGGGCGGTTCATTAGGAATTTGTTAACGTTGGACTCGAAGACATCCAGGTTGCAGTCAGGGGGGGAGCAGGCAGACGGAACAGAGTTTCACAGGCGTGCAGTTCTAAGAAAGAAGCTTTGTTCATGGAATCTACGTTTTGATTTAGTCACAGATAAAGAGTGGGGGAAATTTTTCACAGTGGATTCAACTAGACGGGTGTTTTTCGTGAAAGATTGGCGAGGGGGGACCAGAGATTGGAATTCAGACGAGCACCTACCATGGAAATAACGATAAAACAAGGATAGGTTCGCAACATCTCTTCTGTGGGAAAGAGGTTGCGGGGTAGAAAAAAGGGCATCCCCCACTAAGCCACGAAGTCTATTTTGTACTCTGTCAAGGCAGGAGAGGCTGTTTTTAGCAGCTCCTGCCCAGATATGGCAGCAGTATTCCATCCTTGGACGTACTTGGCTTTTATATAGATAGAGAATTGCATCAGTAGTGAGATATCTTCTGGAGCGGTAGAAGGATCCCACCATCTTTCCAGCGACCTTGGCAACAGACTTGATGTACGTATTCCATTTCAGATCAGGAGTGAAGGAGAAACCCAGAAGCTTGTCAAAACATGGGGCTTCTCCTAGACGAGAGCCATCCATTTCAATTAATGCCAGATGGGGATCAGAGCGTTGATGATGTAAAGATAGGAGTTTGGTTTTAGATGCGTTAAAGGTAACCAGCCACGTCTTCCCCCACTGAACCAATCAACTCTGATATTCTGACTTCCTTACTCATCCCATATATTTCATCATCCCTCAAGACTCCCTGCCTTCCTTGAATCTCTTATGCCACTAAAAAACTGATGCTCGATTCATACAAGATGACCTAAAAGCAGTTTGAAGCATTCTACACGTTTCTGTGGCAGTGTTTTTGCAAGTTTAAAACATAAATTTATTGCATATCGTTCTTCTAAAGTGTCCTCACGTACAGACCGTATTTTTGAAATCCACCAGCTGTGTCAATCAGGCTTTAGTAGGGTGTATTCCAATCCCTGCTGTAGTTAATACTTTGAACTTGAAATCGTAAAAATTAGACAGTCATCTCATAAGATGTACAGCAATAATATACTAAATTTTCAAGCGATAGCGACAATTTTAAATGCCTGTGCAAAAAAAGTCAGCAAATATATTGGAGGCACCTCGTATATTAAATGAAAAGTTAGGAATACAAATTATATATCACTTTATTATGTAATCAGAACAAGGAGGGAAAGTAAAAAGGAAAGATTAACAAAAAAAAGAAAGAAAAAACTCATTAGGTCATGGCATTTCGAAGATAAGTGCTTCTCATCAGAAGATGAAAAGAACCGGAAATGCACGTATAGATAAAAAAACCTAACGTAATAACATTTAGATATGAAATGAGAACGAAGGAATAGGATAATATGCATCTTGTATGATTCTGACCCTTCTCTTCTGATGATGAATTCATTTTGAACGCGTCTCTGTCTTATCAAAGATCGGACTGTTGATTTTATATACTTCTGCTCGTGCGATGACAACACTTCTCAAATGCGCTTGATATGTTATACTGTATATAAATTAATAAAAAAAAAATCGGCCCAGTCATTTAGGTATCCATAGGGAACGAACTCATGCACGCACACACTGATACAAACGCCTGTGCAGACAAAGTTTCTTTTTTTTTTTTATACAAGTAGAGATTTAGTTATCACACACACAGACGCACACACACTGATCTATTTTATATATAGGTAGAAATAGAAATGATCCATCACACCTGGAAGATCACACCTTCAAACATATATAATGACTTGAAGAGGAGAGAACTTGAATGCCTACTAGACACTGTCCTCGAGTATCTAAGGTCTCTCTGTACAGGGGTTTGTCAGAACAATCTGACATGAGGATACTTTTTACATAGAAGTAAACCCTGACCAAATATTCAAAATCACATAGTATTCGCAGTCCAAATAAAATATCCTCACTACGGTTACCCCACAGCTTTTCCGAGGAATGGCGCACTTTCTCTAAGTGATGTTACCTCAAGTAATAGCACAAAGCTAGATACTCCACCAGACTAGATAAATTCTTGTCCTGGAATCCAGTAATACCATGAGACCAACATGAAAGATATACTACAACGCATAAAAATGGTTAATTGGGAGAGGAAAACTTATGTTCTCAATTTCTTTACTAACTCAATGTTTGAGAGATAAAGAACTTTAATGGAACATTCGAATATCTATGTATCTCATATAGACTTCAAGTGTTAGCCCCAGGTTGTGGGCCCCTTGATTTCTGAGAACTTCGATTGAAGTAAAATAAAACAAAAGAGAGAATGACTCAACGATATTCGACAATAAAGAAGATAAAACACGTTTTACGTGTGAACAAATCGCTTTCAAATGGCCGTGAATCGACTAACCCCACCCCTCCTCCCGTCCGCCAATTCATTTCGACTGATGTATATCCGTGTTGTCAATAACGATTAATCAGCAGATTGTTTGGTCGATATTCGTAAACTGTTATTGCCTAATCGATAACGCCGGCGTTACTACGTCGGTTGGTTAATTAATGCTGTTTGACTGTAATTACACGGGCATTGATCGAATCGCCAGGAAATTGATACATAATCGGGCATTATCAATAACCTAATCATCTGATAGAGGTTCGATATATTGATGGATATGCCGCATCTTCGGATCCATAATCGATCTTTCGGGCGGATATCAATGTGTGGTTTTGGACTACTTATGCAGTATAAGGACCGTGCTAGCGTCGGAATCGAAGATGTCGAAACGCTGAACTGCATAACCCTAATATAAAACAATCACAAAGAAAACGTTTGATTATTATTTGAAAAAATCTAATTATTTATCTTGATTTGAACGAAATAGATCATATAAAAATGTTTGCTATCAGTTGTTTGTTATTCAAAAATAAATATTTATTCATGAAACTTACCTTACAACGATTTTTCGTCCTCCGACAAAAGGAGGGCGGACGTGTAAATTCACCCTGTCCGCACTTTTCCCAATAACTACGCCTTAGAATTTTTTGACATTTTGCACAAACGTTAAACATGATATGAGTAAAAAAAGTAACAGAATAGATTTTCCGGGAACACTCCGGTTGCCCCCCCCCCCCATAAGGGTGCCTTTCGGGCTAAAATGGCTGAAATTGACATTTTTTTGCTTATTAAAAAAAATTGATGCCTTGGATTTTTATAAAATTTTCTGAAAAGTTGTAACTAACTAATTTCTATATAATTTTGATTGTCTATACTTTGCAATAACTCTTGGGTGTGCCCCAGGGGCTCTTTTAGCGCTGATAAAAACATTCCATTTTTGGGACTATTTTACCATATTTGTCCAAAATTTTCTGTGTATGCCTATTAAGCAGTTTTGCATGGTGCTGAACTCAAATTAAAATATGGGGACTTTTGGGGCTAAATAGGGGGGACGAATGATCGACTTAGTCATTTCTTTTGTTTTGCATAGTGTAAAACTCAATTTTACACATGTTAAGCCCTAAAACTGCACCGTTTGATCATTTTCACCAGGATTTGACGTCCCCTAGGGACTTTTGGGGCTAAATGGAGGAGGAATGCTGAACTTAGTCATTCACTGTGCACTCACGGTTTTGCCCGGTCGTAAAATACGCTTAAATATATTTTAATTCGTCAAGATTTCGTATATATTATTATAGAGTCGTGATTTCAAAAGTAAAAAAAAATATATATAAGTATTTGAGTGCCATCGGCTAGAATCGAAACCGAAAGCAAAACTGCAGCATTCAAAGCCGGTAACGTTACCACTGTACTAACGTGACACGCACGTGAACCGATTAAAATTAAAAATAAACTAAGATAAGTGTACAAAATGTATAACGATTTTTTCAATTTTGAGCCATTTTTGATCCCTTAAAAACTATTTTAACCAGCTAAAGATCCGTAAAAGAATCAGTTTATAAAAAAAAAACAATCATTTGAAGCCCCTAGCGCCGCTTTGCCACTTTTAGTTTCGGAGGATATAGAGTTTGAAAATATGAAGACAGACAGACAGACAGCCAGACATACAGACAGACATGTAGCCTTTTATGTATTAGATATGTGTGTGTGTGTATGCGGATATTAATTTTTTTGTTTGTTTTATTTATCTCAGTCGAAGTTCTCAGAAATCAAGGGGTACACTACCAGGGGTTAACACTTGAACTCCATATAAGAGACATAGATATCCGAATGTTCCATTAAAGTTTTTTTTATCTCTCAAACACTGAGTTACTAAAGAAATTGTGAACATAATTTCACTCTCATCAATTAACCATTTTCATATGTTGTAGTATATCTTTCGTTTTGGTCTCTTGGTCTTACTGGATTTCAGGACAAGAATTTTTCTAGTCTGGTGGAGTATCCAGCTTCGTGCTGTTATTTGAGGTAACATCACTTGGAGAAGGTGCACCATTCCTCGTAAAAGCTAATGTGGGTTAGACATAGCGAGGAGATCTTATATGGGCAGCGAATACGATGTGATTTTGAATATTTGGTCAGGGTTTACTTTTTACGGAAAAGAACCCCCATACCATGTTGTTCTGATAAACTCCTGTACAGAGACGGTCCTGGATATGACCTTAAACTATATCCAGTGGTGAGGCCCCAGCTTGCGGGCTTTGGGGGAGTGTGCAGCCACCCTTTAATTGCCATTGCTCCCAGGTCCACTCTGACCAGGAGTGGTAGTACCTGTTAGGGTCCCAACTATGGGTTGAATAGAAACCGACTTGAAAACAACAAATATTCTATTAAAAAAAATTTCATCAAAATCTTTGGATTCAGCATTAAATAACTTGAAAAGGGTTGATATGCCGTAAAACAAAAACAACCAACCAACCAACTAACCAACCTGTACAGAGAGACCTTAGGCATTCGAGGATAGCATCTGTGTGTATGGGTGCGTATATGAATGTGTGAGTACAATAGAAATATGTATGTGGAGTTTAAAATTTTATTTTTACTTTCTCAGTTTTGATTTCTGTCTTCGATTATCTGGAGATGTTTTTGCTTTATTAATGAATTAAAAATAAAATGACGTTTAAAAGTTTGGAATCATAACTAAGGTGTAATTTGTTCTAGCATTCATGACTTCAGGCATGAATTCAAATTGGTAAGAGATGTCAATTTTTACTTACTCGGGATTCGATCATTCAACCTAACAAGTACAAATCCATAAATAACAAAACAATAAAAATAAATCCATAAATAACAAAACAATAAAAATAAATCCATAAATAACAAAACAATAAAAATATCCAAACTGAAAAAATATACAAGTTAGCAAAAAAGTACATTTTAATACGTTTGGTTATTTTATTTTTTAGCTGAAATTGTTATAGTTTTTATTTTATTTTATTTTTTTTTTAGTTTTTTTTTTTAGAAAGTGCACGTTAACCAAGTATGGAGTTGTACACACCCGCACCAATGCACGCAATTTAGTACATTCGTCCGCAGAAAAATGCCGAGTGTCAGCGATATGAAAAAACGGTCGGCATTATTCGGTAAGAATCGGTAATCGGTTGATTTTTTTTTTACGTCATCCGCTCGATATCTTTTCGTTTCTTTTCGCTTCTGTTTTCCAATCTGTCTTTTTCAAAATTCTCCCCCTTCTTTCTCTTTTCCCGATAACCCCAGTTCCTCCACTCCTTCCTCCCTACTGATTTTCTTTCTTTACTTCTTTCATCATTTTCTCAATTATATTTTATTCACCCTCTCTGTCTCCCTTTTTTTTATTTTACCTCTTTTTTCCCATTAAATACAGTCCTTCACGACTGAGACAATTTTTTTAGTTTTGTACCTTTTCTCCACGTTAAAAAAACGACCCTGGTGTCTAACTCTATCCCGTGGGGAGGCATAGTAAATAGGTACAATAAATAATCAAATACACAGGGTAACTTTCTCGCTTTTTAAGTCAGATACTAACCTAACTAGTTTCCCTCATTTGAGTAAAGGGTTGAAATAAATTTATAATAAGATTGGGTTAA
>NC_136516.1:85401845-85454345 GCF_053919585.1 Euprymna scolopes | reverse complement strand
CATTAATTGCCATTGCTCCCAGGTCCACTTTGACTCAGAGCGGTAGTACCTGTTAGGGTCTCAACTATGGGGTTAATAGAAACCGATGTAAAGAAACAAAAACAAAAAAACAAAAACAAAAATAACCCAAATATATTCTATTCAAATTTTTTTCTTCAAAATCACTGGATTCGCCATTAAATAACCTGAAAAAGGTTAATATGCCGTAAAACACAACCAACCAACCAACCAACCAACCAACCAACCAACCAACCAACCAACCAAAGACTGTGGACAAAGAGACGAAACGATAAACCATATAGTAAGTGAATGCAGCCAACTACCCCAAAAGGAATACAAGAACAGACACGACAAAGTAGGAAAGGCAGTACACTGGGAATTATGTAAACAATTGCATCTCGAACGCACAGACAAGCGGTACAATCAAAAGCCGGCAACAATACTTGAAAACGAGAATCACAAAATCCTATGGGACATGGACATGCAAACTGATAAACCCATCCAAGCAAGAAGACCAGATGTCGTAATAATTAACAAGAAAAAAAAAAGTCCTGTAAAATCGTATACTTTGCTGTCTCAGCTGACCACAGGGTGAATATCAAATAAAAAGAGAAACGGAGCAAATACACAGAGCTAGCCAGAGAGCTGAAAGGCATATGGAAGATGAAAAAAAAAAAAATAATACCTATGATAGTAGGAGCACTAGGAACAATCCCGAAAAATGTTGAAAAAAGAATGGGAGAAATTGGAATCAGAGGAATGACTGAAAAAATACAAGGAACAACAACAATGAAAACAGCTGAAATATAAAGGAATACTCTTGAATGTGGAGACTAACACACACGAACCAAAAACGTAGACCAGACAAACTGCTACAGAGACAAAACATGAAGCGCTACATGCAACCAAGAACATTGAAGCTGCATACCTATAAGTTCTCTAATCCCTCCCCCATCCCCCATTACCACATCACTGCCTCCCCCCCCATAAAAAAGAGTTGGACCAAATAGCTAAGTAGTCAAGGAGGAAGGAAAGACCAAGGAATGATCACTGACCAGACCTCCACTGTATAAGTGCGAAGAGAACTGAGATCTTGGGTAGGCTAATTGCCGCCCAAATTACAGTAAAGACCAACGAGAAATCAATGGCAAGCAGCTGTTGCGATAATGCAAATTTATTTGAAAATGGTATCGAAAGAGGTGGAGAGTACTGGAAAATCTGGGGAGACTTGTTGTCACTCAGCTTCCAGGGAACACCACAGGCTGTATCCAATGAGATCTTTGATGACCTATGTGAAAGCTCCTTGTGAGCCCATAATAATAATAATACACTGAGCTAGCCAGAGAGCTGAAAGGGAAAATAATGATTAAGGAAATCAAAATAATACCTATAATAGTAGAAGCACAAGGAACAATCCCGAAAAATTTAGAAAAAAGAATGAGAGAAATTGGAATCAGAGGGATGACTGGAAAGATACGACGAATATCAATAATGAAAACATCTGAAATATTAAGGAAAACCCTGGAATGTGGAGACTAACGCACATGAGTCACATGCGCGGGCCAGACAAAATGCTGCGGAGGCAAAACACAGCGCTACATGGAACCAAGAAAAATAGAGCTGCATACCAATAAATTCTCTATCCCACCACGCCCCCATTACCATATCACTCTACCCCTCCCCCAAAGAGTGTGGCCGAATAATTGAGTAGAGTTAAGGAGGAAGGAAAGACCGAGGAGAATGCACTGACCAGACCCCCGCTTGACAAGTGGAAAAGAACTGGGACCTTGGGGAGGATTATTGGTATTAAATTCCAGTGCTGCCAACGAGAAATCCATGGTAAGCGGCTGTTGCGATAAGGTAAATTTACTTGAGAATGTCATCGAAAAAGATTAAGAGTCTTGGAAACCTGGGGAGACTTGTTGTCACCTAGTCTCCAGGGAACATTATAGGTTGTTTTGAAGGAGAGATCTTTGATGACCTGTGTGAAAGCTCCTTGTAAGCCAATGATGATGATGATGATGATGATGACGATGCAACGTAGTACACGTTTACACACGCGTTAAGATGTAGACAGTCGGGACCCAACACGTTGTAGCAGAGTTCATCGCAAGGAACATAGGACAAGTAATAACTCAACTCATCTTTTTTCTGCAACAACAACATTTACTTCCGAGGTACTTTCTTAAATTAAACATGATCGTGCTCCTTCTCCCTAACCTCTGTCTTCTCGTACGCCACCTGTGTCTGTGCACACGTCCTTTTTAAGGTCTTTTTCTTTTTTTTTTCCTACCGTAACGTCACTTAAAGAGCAGTTTGTCTAGTATACGCTTGTGGTTCGTGTGTGTTAGTCTCCACATCCACAGGTTCCGAAACGGCTGGACAAATTTAACACAAAGGTAATTTATATTTCTGGTAGTGTTTTTAGATATATTTTGTCACGGAAGGATCACACACACACACACACACACACACACACACACACACACACACACACACACACACACACACACATTGACTTTTATATAAGAGTAGTAGTTTTCTATTGTTCTTTTATTTGTCCTTTTTTATTTGCTTTTTTCTTTCTTTATTTTTTCTTTCCTCGTCTTTCCGCCCATTTCTCTTTCATCTTTTGTCATTCCATTCTTTCGTTCGTTCTCCCCTTCTTATTTAATTCCCACACGCACGCATTCTTTTTGTCTCTTTCTTACGCTAGTATGTTTGAAATTATTCTTAAATGTATATATATATAAAAAAAACACACACACCTGAACATTATTTAACCAATAGAAAACAAAATAAGAAAAAAAAAAAAAAAAAAAGAAAAACTAAACAAAAATAAAAAAGAAACCAACCAGCCAATCAACTAACCAATCAACCAACCAACCAACCCACCAACCAACCAACCAACCAACCAAACAAACAAACAAACAAACAAATACACAACAAAACATTTAAAAAAGGGTATAGAAAACATGGCCTTATGGTCTTCTGTATAACCCATGCTGTCCATATCAAGAAGCTCTTTTACTCGTGATCTTTAATATAGTACCAGTTCGGAAGACACGTGGCCACTGTTTGCGCTTCAGTTGACAATGCCGGTTCTTGCGTCGCCTTATTTTACAGTCCGATAAGCATGGCGGCATTAAAGGACAAAATGACTCTCGGGTATGCAGTCAGGAGATTCGAGTTACCTCCACCCGTGACAAGCACGCGACATCTTCATTATGTTTTGCTGTTGTTGTTGTTGTTGTTGTTGTTGTTATTATTATTATTATTATTATTATTATTATTATTATTATTATTATTATTATTATTTGATGCGGTGTTTTTCATATTTATAACGGGTACAGTTTATTTTTATAATTTTTATTATTATTATTATTATTATTATTATTATTATTATTATTATTATTATTATTATTATTATTATTATTATTATTATTATTTTATATATCCCCCTCATATCTAGTTTGTTTCTTTTTACCGAACAAAAGTATGGAAGCCGATGGTTACCCAAATAAACGCTCGTAAAACCGTAGTTGATATTTAATATACAAATGTTTGTAATATTATTAATCATTAAACTATGCAAGTCTTAAAACCTAACAAAATTATAACAAAGATTAATTATTAATTTCAGTTTGAAGAAGATAAACAAAGGTTTAAAAAAAAAAAAAATCATCAAGTCGCTTCTGCTTTTCCATAGTTCGAATAGTTAACACAAGTCTGACGTCACGGAATCACGCTTTATCTTTTTCACATTGTTTAGGCAGTCCCTAATTATTATTATTCACATTTTGTGTTAGACTGTTGGTTCTTCGCCGATGTGATTTACTTTGTTCAACATAACAATTATTATTATTATTATTATTATTATTATTATTATTATTATTATTATTATTGTTATTATTGTTGTTGTTGTTGTTGTTGTTAGAGTACTCACTAGCAGATCTCACACAGATTATCATCATAGATTATTCACTGATAACCAGTGGGGTACTCCCTACCACTTTCGATAACCTTTTTAATTGTTTTTTTTTGTAATTGCAACAGTCGCTTACCATTGATTTCTCGCTGGCAATACGACCAATGATATTAAATGGAATTTGGGGTGACAATAAAACTCCCAAAGGTTCCAGCATTTTACTCATCCAGTTGTAAACTCTTGGTCCATTCATCCTCCTTGACCATTCAAGATTATTATTATTATTATTATTATTATTATTATTATTATTATTATTATTGAGGGGGGAGTTTATAAGATTTTTTGCAGTTTCAGTTGTCTTGGGTTCATGTGGTGTTTCTTAAAAATATGGAATTTGAAGGGCATCAAATTATTATTATTATGTTCGATAACTTCACAGTGTTGTGCTGAAATCGTTTGGCCTTCGGGACAAGATCAAAGTGTAGTAACTGTTCTTCAGATGCTGCACTTCAATTTCTTGTTCTCTGTCAGTGGAGGAGAAATCCTTCACGACTGAGACAATTTTTTTTATTTTTGTTCCTTTTCTCCACGTTAAAAAAACGACCCTGGTGTCTAACTCTGTCCCGTGGGGAGGCATCGTAAATAGGAACTTCACAGTGTTGTGGTGTTTTACACCGTTTGTTTTCGTTCAAATGCGGGCTTTTACACCAAAGCAATGGAGCATAGTCAAAGAGTCAATTAGAGGGAAAGCACCTGGCGTAGGATGCTTGCTGTGCAAAGCAGAACTGACTTCTGGGGTACGGTGATGTTGTACTTGATTGTCAGGGAGTACAATTGTTTCACAAAATCATTTGGAATTGAGTTAAGCGAACCTTTCTCATTCCACAACCTAGCAATCTTCACCTTTTCGTACGAGCCATGCTAATATCCGTATCGTCTCAATTTTAGTATATGTACTGCCGAAACGAGTAAATTATTATTATTATTATTGTTATTATTATTATTATTATTGGCTCACAAGGAGCTTTCACACAGGTCATCAAAGATCTCTCCTCGAAGACAACCTGTGATGTTCCCTGAGCTGAATGAAACAAGTCTCCCCAGATTTCTAGTACTCTTTCGATAACATTTGCAAATGAATTTGCGTTATCGAAACAGTTGCTTACCATGGTTACTTGTTGGCAGCGGCCATTGGTCTCCACTAGAATTTGAATGGCAATAAACCTCCCCAAGGTCCCAGTTCTCTTTTCTATCTCCTCGGTCTTTTCATCCTCCTTGACTTTTATCGGCTATTTGGAAACATTCTTTTTTTTTTGAGGGGGGGGGCGGTGATGAGGCAATGGTAGGGAGTGGGGGAGGATATAGAGAACTTATAATTTTTCAGCTTTAATGTTCTTGGTTCCATGTATCGCGTCTTTATGTTTTGCCTCTGTCGCAGTTTGCCTGGCCCGCTTCTGTGTATTAGTCTCCGCACTCAAGGATTTTCCTCAATATTTCGGCTGTTTTCATTATTGTTATTCGTTGTATCTTTCCAACCATTCCTCTGGTTCAAATTTCTCCCATTCTATTTTCCAAGCTTTTCGGAATTGTTCCTAGTGCTCCTATTATTATAGGTATTATCCTGATTTTTGTCGTCATCCATATCCCTTACAGCGCTTGTGTATTTGCTCCGTTTTTCCTTTTCTTTGATATGCACCCTGTAATCAGTTGGAACAGCAAAGTATACGATTTTACAGGACTTTTCTTTCTTGTTAATTATTATGACATCCGGCTTTTCTTGCTTGGATGCGTTTATCTGTTTGTATGTACATGCCACATGGGAGTTTATGATTCTCGTTTTCAAGTAGTTACCGCATTATTATTATTATTATTATTATTATTATTATTATTATTATTATTGGCTCACATGGAGCTTTCACACAAGTCAACAAACGATCTGATTGAAAACCTGTGGTGTTCTCTGGAAGCTGAGTGACAACAAATCTCCCCAGACGTCCAGCTCTCTCCACCTCCTTCGATAGCATTTGCAAATGAATTTGCATCATCGCAACAGCCGCTTACCATTGATTTCTCGCTAGCAGTGGCCATTGGTTTATACTGGAATTTGAGTGGCACTCAGTCTCCCCAAGGTCCCAGTTCTCTTTGCGCGTGTTCAGCCGAGGTCTGGCTACGCCCTCTCCTCGGTCTTTCAGTCCTTCATGACCCTTCTCGGCTCTTTGGTATCACTTTTTTATTGGGGGGAGCGATGTTAAAACAATGGGGGGATGCATGATGGAGGTGTAGAACTTGTAGATATGCAGCTTGGTGTTCTTCATTCCCTGTAATGCTTATTCGTTATATTGTCTTCTTGTATTATTCTCCGCATTCAAGGGGTTTCCTTAATATTTCCGCCGTTTTCATTATTGTTAGTCGTTGTACTTTTGCAGTTATTCCTCTGATTCCAATTTCTGACAATCTTTTTTCGAAGTTTTTTCGGAATTGTTCCTAGTGCTCCTACTATTATCGGTACTATTTTGATTTTCTTCATCATCCAAATCCCTTTTAACTCTCTTGCTAGCTCTGTGTATTTGCCTCGTTTCTCCTTTTCTTTCTGTGACAGTAAAGTCTACGATTTGACAGGATTTTTCTTTCTTGTTAATTATTACGACATCTGGTCTTCTTGCTTGGATGGGTTTGTCCGTCTGCATGTCTATGTCCCATAGGATTTTGTGGTTCTCGTTTTCGAGTGCTGTTGCAGGTTTATGCTTGTACCATTTGTCTGTACGCTCAAAGTGCAGTCGTTTGCGCAATTCCCAATGTACCGTCCTCCCCACTTGGTCACGTCTATTTTTGTATTCCTTTTGGGCCAGTTTGCTGCATTCACTTATTATATGGTTTATCGTTTCGTCTCTTTGTCCACATAGTCTGCATTTGCTGTTTTCTTGTGTTTTATCGATCCTTGCTTTGATATGGTTGGTTTTTATCGCGTTATCTTGTGCTGCAGTTATTAGAGATTCAGTTTCTCAGTTTATATGTCCTTTTCGCATCCATGTCCAGGTGGTTTCGTTATTCCCATCTTTTGTCATTCTTATGAATCTTCCGTTGAGTTGTTTTTCTTCCCATTTCTCTTTTCTCGTTTTGTCATTTGTGTCTCTGTTTTCTGTTTTGTTGTTTTTTCAGTGTCTCTCGCTGCCATAATTATCCTTTCAGTGTTTTGCATTAGGGACAGGTGCGCGTGTAATTGTGTAGCAAGAGTTGCGCAATCACAACCACACCTCTCCTGAATCGGCACTGATGGAGTCCATGTCGACTGGAAACAACGTCGAGATAAGCGGAGAGCACATACAGCACCTGGAAGTCCCAAATGGTCACTATCTGATACTGGCCAGACTCATCGTTGCTTAACTTCGGTGATCTGACGAGAACTGGTGTGTCAATGTGATTATGCCGTATGTCAAGGGTAGAAGAACTGTTTAAATTTTTTTCGACATTTTTTTGAGAAAACGCTCGTAAATTTAAAGTGGACAATATGTATGCGAGTAAATGCAGTCAGGATTGTCAGGGAAGGCATAGAAAATCTAAGTTGCACTGCGTGCGGAATGTTGTCCATAGTACGCAATAAAATTTACAACTTCAAATGTGCCACTTTTCTAGCGTTGTAAGTTCGTTAAAAGGGTTATTTTTAATCACTTTTTTCCTTTCTTTTTCTAACCCTCACGCCCACCGTCTCCTTGTACTCAAGGGACGATGATACCGCCATCATCTTTTTTTTTCTTCATAAGAAAGAGTTAATTCAGAAGAACTCACGTGGTCTTTTAGTGAGAGGATAACGGCGTTCTGCCGTAGTTAGGCTAAGTCATTTGTTCATTGCTTCGACAACGTAAAATAATTTTAAATATCAAATCGACACACATGCGCTCAGGCACACGCTCGCACACTCCGACGCCCGAAAGCACACTCGTGTCTTGCATCTATGGAAGATATTTAATTAATTTTATTTTGATTTTTTTTTTCATCATTCGCGGACGGAACAGCCTTAAGTAAAAAAAAACAAAAAAAAAAAACGATCTTAACAATAAACCGATGTTTCCAGCAATACAAAACAAAATATGAATGTTTGTTCGTTGGTCTTATTTTTGGAAGTTATTCTTTGAGAAACAAAGAAACAGATATATAAGGAAAAGAAGAAGAAGAAGAAGAAGAAGAAGAAGAAGAAGAAGGAGAAAGGAAGAAAAAGAAATAAAGATGAAAATAAAAAAGAATCTATATATTAATACGATAGAGTCTGTGTTATTTTCTGTCACGCTTATATCCGGGTCGTTTATTTGTTATATACTTCCATTTCTTGTAATAAATAATTTTATCAAGAATTCTTCATTAGTTTTGGCTTCGATTATAGCTGATGGCACTTAAGTCATCTATTTTTTTATAAATGATTTTACCAAGAATTCCTCATAATTTTTGGTTTCGGTTTCGATTATAGCTAATGACACTCCAATAATCTATTAAAATTTATTTTTTATAAAGAATTCTTGATAAGTCTTGGTTTCGGTTTCGATTTGAGCTGATGGCACCTTAGTAATCTATATTTTGTTTTATAAATAATTTTATCAAGAATTCTTCATAAGTTTTGGTTTCAGTTTCGATTACAGCTAAAGGAACTAAAGTTATATATATATATATATATATATATATATATATATATATATATATATATATATATAAGGTTGAGATTCGGTATCGATTCAAGCTGATGAACCCAAGTCATATAGATATATTATTATTTTTGAAATTGCAACTTCATAATATATAAAAACGGTAGAAATTAACTCTATGATAATGTATACGAAATCCCCAAGAATTAAAATATCATATTTAAGCGTATTTTACGACCTGGCTACGCCGGGCGTCCCTGCTAGCTTGGATAAATATACGTTTACAGTTTTAACAAAATAGTTGCAATAAAATCAGAGCGTCTCCATTTACGTTGAATATCTACAGAATGCCAACATGAATACAGTACCCTGTGGAATTTCCACAGATCCCGCTAGTACAGTGTAAATATTGGTATGTGATATATTTTATGGCGAAAGTGCTCAATACAATAGAGAGAACAGATGTGCTTAAACAACAAATTCTCCATTATAAAAAATAATCACAGTCTCTTCGTATAATATTCTGTACAAGAAAAGCTAATTGGCGTTGTATGAGATTTTTTTTAATTACAAGAACTGGCCAGGGAGATAAAATGGATATGGAAAGTGAAGAAAGTGAAGATAACACCAATAATAGTAGTAGCACTAGGAACAATACCGAAAAACTTCGAAAAGAATATGGGATATTAGAATCAGAGGAATGGCTGAGAAAATAATTAGAATCAGAGGAATGGCTGAGAAAATACAACGGATAACAATTATAAAAACGGCAGAAATATTAAGGAAAACCTTCGAATGCAGAAACTAATGCACATAAGTTACAAACGCTAACCGGACGTATAAAAACTGCAAGAGAAGTAAAACAGAAACATAAAAAAATATCACATTGAATCAAGAAAACGGAAACTGTATAATTGGAAGTTAAACCACCCTCTAAAAAAGGTACCGGTATCAACCATCACTATATCAAATAGTCTTGAAGATCGAGGAGGATGGAAAGACTGAGGAGAAAAGGCACTAATCAGTCGAGATTGTTACAAAAGTGGTAGTCGGTAGGTGAGAGGTCTAGAGAGTATAGTGGATGAAGCAGGGTTTCATAGACCAATTCGTCCGACTTCTCCAGGGTCCGTTTAGCAATGTGCGAGGAGAATTTGGCCTTTTCTGTTGACTAATGCTGGGTGTTGTTGCTG
Organism: Euprymna scolopes; assembly: GCF_053919585.1. Taxonomy (NCBI): domain Eukaryota; kingdom Metazoa; phylum Mollusca; class Cephalopoda; order Sepiida; family Sepiolidae; genus Euprymna; species Euprymna scolopes. Next base: position 85,444,593 of record NC_136516.1, on the reverse strand, counting down.
AAGTTTCTGATGCATTTTATCCATTTGTTGATAGTACTTCAACGCCGTAATCGTTTCGCCTGCATTCACAAAACTGTAATGGATAAGACCGGTTGCAGACTACTAGTCAGCATGAACTTTTTTGGTGCAACTCTGGCTTCGGCAAGTCTGGTTGAGCTTCATCAGCATCTAATCACTAAGCTGAGCGTCGCCGGTTGTCGTAAAAAAAAAAAAACAAAAACAAAAAAAAAGCCCCCACTTTTTATCGCAAGTCACAACCCGGTCGAGAAAGGGTCGTTCTTGCTGCATAAAAGAAGGCAAGATGACACTTCATGACGACGTTTCAATTCGCGAGGCACCCATTTATAATGTTCGTTTTTTTTGTCTTTTTTATCTCTCTCAAGTGGTTGGAAATCGACATATATGCTAATCTAATTCAGAAGCAAGATCTCGAACAGTTGTGCCTGGATTATTTTCGACTAAGGCTCCTAATTGATCGTTGTCAACATCCGATGGACGGCCACAACGCTCACCATCTTCAAGACTCTTGTCGCTGCCACGAAATTTCTTAAACCACTATTGTGCTGTACATCCAGTAGTGGTTCCTGGACCAAGCGCTTCGTTGATATTGAGAGCTGTTTCAGCAGCTTTTCGGCCTAGCTTAAATTGAAATATGAAAATTGTACGAATTTGCTTTTTTCCATCTTGTATTCAACGTTTTGAAAAGCAGACACTTGTTTTAAAACGATTGTAATTTAAACGATTACCCAGAGCAAAAAACGTCCCTGAAAATCTATCAATATAAAAGCGAAAATTTATGTATGTATGTGTGTTCGCTTTTTCTGTATGTCTACAAAAGGCTTCTTTCAGAGAAGCGGTCGCTCGCTTCACAACTTTTTAAAACTTTTTGTATCACATATAAATCGTAATATCTCACAGTTAACAACGAAGCTCGCCTGTCTATTTAATTTGCTTGATTTCTGGAAGATAAATATTCAATATCTGTCGCTCGCCGCATGTGGGTTAGTCTTTTTCCTATAACATCTTGGAAAAAAAAAAAAAAAAAAAAAAAAAGAAGCGTTCAGCAGTAAATGAAATCCCGAAGTCAAACTTGACCTCATTTACTCATTAAAACGAGCACCTGCTAAATCCAAGTAATTAAATAAATTCAAACGTATTTCCGTAAGCATGTCGCGGTGGGGCAATGGTTAACGTCGCACGTTTTTTTTTCACAACTTTGCCTAAACGGTTCGGGTGCGGTCCTCATACTTACTTTTTTTACACCCCCCATCTCCAAACACCCGGGCATCGCCGGGTACCACCCGTTAGTAATATATAAAGTAAAGGTATTATAATGAAAACTTAATTGAAAATACATCATTTGAAATAAAAATTTAAATCCCTCCAGAACTTTCTTTTTAACCAAATATATTTTGTGCCATTTTTATCTGTTAAAACATGTCGTTTATTAGCGAGAGGAAAATATTTAAAAATGTATAAAATGTTTTGATAAGAATTTATCAAAAAAATCCTGAACGGAGATACAAAGCCGCCTTCCATCCTCATTAATAAAAAAAATATCCGCTGAGTGACTTCACCGATAAAGGTTTTTTTTTGTTAACAAAAATACTGGATGAATTTGCGCCATTTTTGTGTAAGACTTTCTTTAATTTAACACGTAATTATATAGTAAACATTTCGTGCCATTTTCTTTATTTTTTTTTACGAGCATTACAATTTTTTGTACCATTTATTCATTTTCTTTTTACGAGGAATTTTTTTATATTTTGTGGTATTTTGTTTATTTTTCTTTTAGCGAGCATGTTGAAATATTTTGTGCATTTTGCTTCTTTTTATGAACAATCTAAAACATTTTGTGCCATTTTGTTTATTTTCTTTTTCAAGCAGTTTGAAATGTTTTGTGTCATTTAATTATTTTCTTTTTACGAACAGTCTAAGTAATTTTGTGCCATTTTGTTTATTTTCTTCTTTACGAGCAGTTTGAAATATTTTGTGTCATTTTGTTTATTTTATTTTTACGAGCAGTAAAATATTTTGTGCTATTTTGTTTATTTTCTTTTTAGAGCAGATTAATATATTTTGTGCTATTTTCTTTTTGTCTAATATATTTGGTGCCATTTTTCGTTTTGTTTATTTTCTTTTTACGAGCAGTAAAATATCTTGTGCCATTTTGTCTATTTTCTTTTTAGAGCAGTCTAATATATATTGTGCCATTTTTTGTCTAATATATTTGGTGCCATTTTTGTTTTGGTTTTTGTTTATTTTCTTTTTACGAGCAGTATATTTTGTGCCATTTTGTTTATTTTCTTTTTAGACCAGTCTAATATATTTTGTGCCATTTTCTTTTTGTCTAATATATTTGGTGCTATTTTTGTTTTGTTTTTGTTTATTTTCTTTTTACGAACAGTAAAATATTTGTGCCATTTTGTTTATTTTCTTTTTAGACCAGTCTAATATATTTTGTGCCATTTTTTTGTCTAATATATTTTTTGCCATTTTTCGTTCTGTTTTTGTTTATTTTCTTTTTACGAACAGTAAAATATTTCGTGCCATTTTGTTTATTTTCTTTTTAGAGCAGTCTAATATATTTTGTGCCATTTTCTTTTGTCTAATATATTTGGTGCTATTTTTGTTTTGTTTTTGTTTATTTTTTTTTTACGAACAGTAAAATATTTGTGCCATTTTGTTTATTTTCTTTTTAGAGCAGTCTAATATATTTTGTGCCATTTCCTTTTTGTCTAATATATTTGGTGCCATTTTTCGTTCTGTTTTTGTTTATTTTCTTTTTACGAACAGTAAAATATCTTGGGCCATTTTGTTTATTTTCTTTTTTGAGCAATCCTGTTGGATTGCTCAAAAAAGAAAATTTTGCGCCATTTCCTTTTTGTCTAATATATTTGGTGCCCTTTTTTCTTTTGTTTTTGTTTATTTTCTTTTTACGAACAGTAAAATATTTTCTGACATTTTGTTTATTTTCTTTTAGAGCAATCTAATATATTTTGTGTCATTTTTTGTCTAATATATTTGGTGCCATTTTTATTCTGTTTTTGTTTATTTTCTTTTTACGAACAGTCCAAAATATTTTGCGCCATTTTTTATATTTTTTCCGAGCAATCTGAAATATTGCGGCGAGACTGCAAAATCACCGAAATATCTGCTGACAGCTTATAGCAGTAATTTATCACTGAAACAAATGTCATAGCGTGTAACATAAATAGATGAATTTTGTAGGCACACTGTAGGTTGCTCAATTAGTTGTGACGTCTGGTCTGCGTAGTAGTCGTGGCGGTGTGTTGAATTCATTTTTTTTTATTGCATATAACAGTTATCTCTTTATTTCTATAACAAGAAAAATACAAAAACTTTACATGGACCATTCGAATTACTGTTCTCATTTTCAATGTTATTCTCACAGTGGTTCAGCTGATGAAACCTCAGGAGTATATTATCGAACTCGGGAATCTTTGTATTAGATTGCACATCTTAGAATAGTTTAAGACTCCCAAAATTCATACTAGAATTGCCCGTGGGGACCCAGGAATAAATGACTAAGCAAAATGTTAAGAATACAATTGTGAATTGTATAAGACACATGTCATGGCTGACGGAACAAGAACATGTTACCCCCGTGAATTAAATAATTTCAAAAATTTAAAATTCCGTACATATTCCCGAATTCGGCAGAAAGATTCCCATGTTCAACAAGATACACCTGAAGAAGGCAGGAGTTTACGTCCGACGGAACGTTTTGCGACTGAGAACAGTAGTCCGAATAATCCAAATTATACAAATTATCAATCTATATCTAATAAATAAATAATCATACGCAATTTCATGTTTTAATATTTTTCTTACTTTAATGATTTTTTTTTGAAGTTGCTCTTTGCTTACAGTAAACAGTACATGCATCTCTACGAAGCCATTATTCTCCTATACATGAAGTATCGTTGTCCTAACCGCTGGTCTCTACCTCTTAGGACCCCCAAAAGAGACGCGAATTTAATAGGCCCTACACTGTTTACCAAACCCTAGCTACTGTCACATCTTCACGATACTGCACCCTTACTCTTGTTTACAAGTATTTCAATGGACACTCTGAAAAAGATCGGAAAGAAAGCTAAACGGCACGTATGGTATGAAATATATCTTGGCAAGATCATCTCACGAAGCAGCAGATTTATGACAACCTACCTGCCATATCTACTACAATCAGGGACCGACGTCTACGATTTGCCGGTCAATACCAGAAGAGCAAACAGGAGCTGGTAAGACATGTATTGCTGTGGACTTCACGGTAAGGGCGCACGAGCATTCAGCAAGTTGCATCCATGACGCCAATTGTGATCCTGAAGATCTGAGGCAGCTGATGAAAGACAGGGGAGTCACATTGGTCCGGGCAAGGAGCCCGACACGATAGGTAGAGATCAATGAAATGGGCTTCTAAGAATCTGCTGTACGTGAGCCCCCCCCCACTCCCCTTCAACTTAAATATATTCGACCAACTCAAAATGCTAGCTTTTGGAATTCCCTCTCGGCTTCTTGTTTTTGTGACTATCAACATCATAAAATTTAAATGTAATGTGAACAAACATCCTATTGGACAAATCTCGATTTAGTATTACCCTTTTTATGTGGCCCCTAATTCATGGTAGCCTCTTTACGTCTCGGTGGAAATGTGCTCCTTATTTGAGAAGAATATAAGTCATAAAAAAAAAAATGAAAGAAAAGAATAAAAAAAAATAAATAAATTCGCATTATTTGGATTCTCCGAACTACTGTTCTCATCTGGAATGTTATTTGCACAACGTTTCGGTCGATGTAACCTCCGACCTTCTTCATGTCAAATTCGGAAATCTTTCTGCACAGGATTTCGAACGGAACCCTTTATTTAATCCACGGAGGTAGCATGCTCTCATTCCCTCAGCCATGACGGAGTAGAAATCCTAAGTAATTTGAAATTTTATTTATAAGTGTCGACCGTACTGAGGATTGAACCTTCAACCCCCAGAATTGTATAAGTATAACTATTTTACAAAATACTTTATCGACTACACCACGGCGTAATGGATAAAGTAGTTGATAAATACTACAAGAAACACATGCAATAAATGTCACTAACCGTACAAAAAGTAACGTTTTATCATTATTTTGTTTAATTTTCGATTTTCGATCGATTATCGAGGTTCAACATGGCTGTAAATAAGATTGCTATTTTTTTTTCATTCTAACTCCATAGACTTAACATTATTTTTGTTTTGAGGTAAAAAAAACGCTTTAAAATAAGTGAAAACATACAAAAAACATAGCTTTTTGTTTTGTTGAATATTGTTAAATATTGCCCATTTTTCCTTTTTCGCATTTTCGTTTTCGCTAGTTCATTTTACGAAATATGAAACAGAAAAAATGGGATTAAAATTTAATTAAAAACGTCGTCTGAGAAAAATAATTTGAATTCCAAATAAAATCAAACAAACAAATAAAATAATCCGCAAATTTTCGAATTATATAATTGACTTTTTAAAAATAATGTGACTGACAGATTTCAGGGGATTAATTTTTCACGTCTCGCTTCGGGGTTAAATGTATCTTTTGCCGAAGTTGAACTTCGTTTGGGTCACTCGGTACAACGTGAATAAAGGCGAAGGAGCGAGCGATTACCTCCCCTTGATGACCATGCGGCCTGCTTTTATTTGTTCATTGAGGCTTGCAGACGACAGCTGGCCGCTAAGCGGCTCGACTATTGTTATGTATGCGATAAGGCACAATAAAGCACAGCCTCTTCTTGGCCGGACAGATGATGATAAAAATATTAAAACACAAAAACAAATGCTCCGACTTTCAAGTTAAACCAAAAGGAACGCCCACTTTTAATCTTATGACCAATTAAGGCCATATTTTTAGATGAGCCGATAGCGCTCGGGTTTGTTATGCAAATGGCGCAATCGTAAAGATTACAGCACAATGTGCGCATGATTTATGCCGATATATGTTTTGTATCTATTCGTATCCGTTGAGTTAAAACGAAAAAATATCAGTCTCATCTACAATCGTGTTGTGTCTTAAAATATTATATCACCTTATACAATTTTATGTGAATATATATATATATATATATATATATATATATATATATATATATATATATATATATATACACACTATAAAGCTGAATGTGTGTGTGTATGCCTGGTCACGATTAGGCCACCTTTGTGGCCTTCGGGCCAAGATCAAAGTGTAGTATCTGTTCCGGCAGATGCTGCAAGCTATGACTAGCTATGACTAGCAAAGACCAGATGTGGGGGCAACCCAACATGTCTGACCTTTAACCAGCTCCCATTTCCCACCTCTCGGGAGCTGGTCCCCTTTTCCCGTTCCCCCTCCCTTCACTCCTCACATTAAAAATCGGCCTTGTGTCCAATTTGCTCGGTGGGGGAGCAAATAAATACTATCTGTTCCGGCAGATACTGCAAGCAAAGACCATATGTGGGGGCGCCCCCACATATAAGACCTTGGTCAATGTAGGGGCAATCCTTCATACCAATTGTAACTATCCAGCTCCCCTACTCCCCGGGGAGTTGGTCCCCATTTCCCCTTCACTCCTCACATAAAAATCGGCCTTGTGCCTAATTTGCTCGGCGGGGGAGCAAATAAATACCGTGTGTGTCTGGTCACGAATAGGCTCCTATATGGTTGACTATTTTAAAAAACTGATTGCATATAATGATAGAAGATGTATCGAGACACGGGAATGGGTATATTTTTGATCTGGCAGAACGGTGGTTCATTAAAATTGTGGGGTCTGCGTTCGCGCCTGGTCCACAAAGTATAGAAATAAAAAAATAAAAAATAAAAAAAACGTTTACACGTGTTTTTGATATATATGTACATAATAATACTTTGATAAGTATGTTTTTACTTAAATAGGGATGGTATAATAAAATTGTGGGGTCTGCGTTCGCGCCTGGCCTCCATAGAATGGAAATAGGCCCAAACTGATAAAGACTTTTCATATCTATCTGCGTAAGTATACTTTGATAATTATGTTTCAGTTTGAAGAAATATGGTATAATAAAATTATGGGGGTGTTCGTTCGCACCTGACCTCCATAGAATGGAAATATGTCACAAAGTTTAACAAGGTTTTTTTAAATATAGATCCATAGAATATTGTGATAAGTGTTTCAGTGTGAACAGGTATGGTATAATAAATTATGGGGTTTATCTATTTTATTTTTACTTTCATCATATTTTGCTTTGGTTTTGATACCCCCAAAGTCAACCCAAATTTACAAGCCTTCCTTTTCATAACCTATCATACTTTCATAAATCAGAGTCAATTTTCTGTAGGCTGTTTTTGAACCCAGTCAACGACGGGTACTTTTGCATATATATATATATATATATATATATATATATATATATATATATATATATATATATATATATTAGAGGCGGCGCACTTTAAATTTCTATTCTATTTTCTTTAATTGCAGATTTGGCAACTATCGGTTTTAAATGCAACAAAATACATCTTAGGAATAAACAACGTATTTGTATAATAAAAATATTTTATATAATAAAAATATTTTCCCTGTCATTTTTTTTTGCATTTATAGTTCACCGCCGCGAAAAAAAGCCATTTCAAAGTCCAGACAGTCGCATAAATATACAAAAATAAATAGATATATAAATATATATAAATAAAATGCGTAAATAAACAATATAACTAAACAAAAACATTATAAATACATAATCACAAACATAGAAAATAAAAAAATGCCTCAACTACACCTCTGTACTCTGTCAAAACATATGAGAGAATTATAAAAATAACAACTAAAGAAAAATCAACCATGGAACTTTTATACATTTGCCATATATTTTTTTAATGGCCGCACCGTCCGTACTTTCTTCTTATTTCGTACATTTAACATTCGTTCTTTCGACTACATTACATGAATACGAATCTCTCCATTCATAAGTCATTATTAAGTTCCGGTGAATTTGATTGGCTGTTTACATAAGCTTCTCGGATTAAGGGAATATCAGCTTAAAGAAATTTCGAACGGTTGAAAAAAAAACAATCAAGGACTAAACAATATGGCGTTAACAAAAACAATAACTTCGACTCTAACAAATACGATATCTACTAATGCACTGGAAGCCGATACTGGTCTTTGTCATCGGTGATCGAATACTAGGGTCCGAGAGTGACAGTTTTAAAGACATACAGTGTCCTCCAGTAAACGCAAAAACCGCTTCAAAACAGCATTAATCGTCAGTGACCACTAGTGCTCGCCATTGGATGATAAAGTCTGACAATTAAAGACATGCGTTTTTATTTCACAGCAGCCTAATGGAGGCCGACACTGGTCATGATCGATAGTGACTGACAATTACTGATAGTTATAGAGGAAGCACGTGCCCGTCAGTAAACACAAATAACTACTTCAAATTGTCACTGAACCCCAGTGACCTTTAATGCTCGCCTTTGAAAACAGACAATTTCACTTCGGAACAGAACTAACCGCCAGTGCCCAACAATGTCTGACAATTGAAGACAGGCTATTTCAGTTCAGCACATTCCAATGGAGGCCGACACTGATCATGGCCGCCAGTGACTGCCAGTGTCGAAGGCAGTCGTTGCCCACCAGTAAACACCAGCACCAGCAATTTAGAGCCCCAAACCAGCCCTAATCGTCAGTAAACGCCAGTGCTGACAATCACAGCCAGTGGCTTCTGCTAACTGCCACTGCTAAACAATGCCCGACAGTGGAAGCTAGATGATTTCATTTGGATCACGGCCCCCAGTGCCTGATATTTTCCGGGACCGATAGTGCCCCCACCACTAACAATCGTAGTATAATTAGATTTGAGGGGCGGGAATCCTTGATAGAATCTCTTCCGGCTTTGCGTCATGCTTCCGCCGGGCAACGTCGCTATACAAGTACTGCTAGCATATATATATATATATATATATATATATATATATATATATATATATATATATATATATTTGTATTTTGTGTACAGAAAGTTGTTAGATGAGACAAGTCATTGGTACCGTTGGTGTCAAGCCCGATAATTAGGACCGTTTAAGATATCCATATCAAGCTCTCTTTTGAGCTTGATATGGATATCTTAAACGGTCCTAATTATCGGGCTTGAAACCGACGGTACCAATGACTTGTCTCATCTAACAACTTTCTGTACACAAAATACAATATATAAATACGCTATTATTTTCGGATTTTCCTTTTAATTGAGCACTCTGCTGGATTTCGTTTTCCACAAAAAACTAATCATTATATATATATATATATATATATATATATATATATATATATATATATATATATATATAAACTGAACCACCGAAACGTCCGCTTAAAGTGAGATAATCGTAGTCTACTTGTATGAAACCATTTATTTGTGTACATTTTTTAAATACAATACTGAAAACTGAAAGGATTTGATTCCTTCTACCGAAATGATTATTTGTTCTATCAAAGGTTTTCAACCTTAGGGAATGTATTTTATAATAGAATAAAGCCACTTCGATTCTCCATTTTTGTCACCTATACTTACATCCCACAAAATGGCTATTCCACTCAGAATGACCAGTACTCATTGGTGTTCGTACCACCATGTTCTTTAGAATAATGAGATGTAATTCGCTTTAATTCCTTTCGGAAGAAAATTTGCTAATATTCTACAACAACGGATACTACTGTTATTATAAACATGCTACTGCTGCTGCAGTAACACCACAAGATAAAGAGTGAGGCCAATCAACTATACTACGGCTACAAGGACTATTGCTGCTACGTCGTGTCAGCAATGCAATATTGATATTTGTTTCAGTAAAAATAGAAATAATTTGCGACCGTAGTATAACACAGAGGGAAATTACAAGAGACGAATATACATATCAAGTTTAACTATGGTCACAATATCTATTGCTGCTGTGTCGTGTCAGCAACGCAATATCTATATTTGTTTAGCTAAGAAAATAAATAATTTTCGACGGTGGTATTACATAAACTGATAGCCATAGATTGATAGACTCTACTACGTCCACAACGACTAATGCTGACACGTCATGTCAACAATGCAATACCTATATTTGTTTAGTAAAGAGGAGAAATATTTTCAACTGTAATGTTACGCGGATAGATGGACATCACACGAGAAGTAGATAGACAGATCACAACGACTATTTCTGCTACGTCGTGTTAGCAATTCAATACTTATAAATAACTTTCGAGCATAGTGCTACACAAACAGATGGAAACAACAAAGCAATATATATATATATATATATATATATATATATATATATATATATATATATATATATATATATATATATGAGAGAAAGAAAATTAAAACTGTAAGTTGAATTTTATAATCAAAATTTATTGTTCGACTGAATACTCCAAAAGACAATTTGCAATTTGTAAATTTTTTTTTTTGAGTATTCAGTCGAAAAATAAATTTGGATTGTAAATTCAACTTACAGTTTTAATTTTCTTACTCTCTATTGCGTATTGAGCTTTTTTTACTCGGTTGGGATTAAATTTTCTATATATAAATACTGTTATTTATAGTAGTTTGAAGTTTACCATTGCGTGTATCAAGTAAAGTTGTTTTCATTAATATATATATATATATATATATATATATATATATATTTTTTTTTTTTTTGGCAGCAAATCATTATTTAAAAGTTGTTGTTCGGCCATAATTTTCTCAAGCGCTTTCTATTGGCGAATCCGATTATCGTCAGGCGCAATTGTTGTTGTTTTCTTTTCCTTTGAGGCTTGGTGGATTTATAATTTTTTTTTTAAATAATTTTTTTTTAAAAATAAAATAAAAATAATTCGTCCCCATCCCTCCTGCACCCACCTTTATAGCGAATTAAAATATATATATATATATATATATATATATATATATATATATATATATATATATATATATATATATATATATATATATATATATAAATACACCAAGCCTCAAAGGAAAAGAAAAGGAAAAAAATGCTCCTCACGATAATCGGATGCACCGATAGAAACCGTTTGAGAAAAATATGGTCGAACAACAACTTTTGGGCGCCATTCTATATTATATGCCTGCCGAAATTTAAAAAAAAAACACTCGGAAAATATCCAGAAAGATCGGAAAAAGGAATAACTGTCGTGTTCAATCAGACGTGTCTAAATAATATATATATATATATATATATATATATATATATATATATATATATATATATATATATATATATATATAATCATTTCTTCACGAATATATTAAAATGATTAGTTGTCGTTCTCCCAATCTCGCGAGACGTAATTCACGAAATTCATAATTGAATATGAGCGTTCATTTTAGTCTTTAGTCTTTCAGCCTTTTCTTTCTTCCTCTTTCCCAGTATTTAGGTTTTCCATTTCCACCCCAAAGACTTTATTGAAAGCCGTGACCTTTGACACTCTTCCGTCCTTACTCTTTTGCTCTCTATTTCTTTTTCAAGTCTTTCTTTTTAGTTTTCTTCCTCCTGCTTCTCTTTTTCTTCCGCAGCCACACGCTCTAACTCTCTCTCCCTCCCCCACCCCCACACTAACATTAACGCGTACGCGAGTAAACACGGGCCCACAATTGCACACACACCGACGGATACACGCATACACATACGTAAGTACGGTAACGCGCGCACACATAGGCAATTTAACAATAGCGACACGCACGCACGCACACACACACACACACACACATGCACACACACACAACCACACACACACTTTCACAAAACCACACCTTCACACGCACCTACATGCACCTACACACACACATACACACACATACACACACACACGCACGCGCGAACACAGACACGCATACATATGCACACATCTTTACACAGACATACACATTTGCGCACGCATACACTCACACCTTCGCACACGCACGCATGAGAACGCACGTGTCGCGTATTTGACAATTTATGATAGGAAAGAACATAAAGATATTTTAACGATTAATCGGATTAGCTTTAACATCTGTTTCTTTTATGATCGAAAACGTGTTGTTTGGGAATGGAAGAGGAGAGAGAGAGAGAGAGAGAGAGAGAGAGAGAGAAATAGGCGAACGAAAATAGTAATACAGGTAAGCAGAAAGATATATATATATATATATATATATATATATATATATATATATATATATATATATATATATATAGCATGGGCACCTGGCGATGCCCGGCTCAACATGAAGTTTGAACAAACCTTCTATACTAAGGATATTAATCATTTTCAGCGTGGGTCACGCCGACAATACCCCTACAACAATTTCAAAAATAAAAGAACGGATAAAAACATGTAAATGTAAACGCCCCTCCCCCTCCCCAAAAAGAAGCACCTGCTATCCTCTCCACCAGATATTTCGGCAGAATGGACACAAAGAGAAGAAGCTATTCTCCAGATATTGAGCACTTTTTGTTGCTCTTGCGCTGGACCCCACCCCCGCCAAATAAATAGATAAAAAAAAAAATAAAACCATCAAAACATCTTTTGTTTCAATAAAAATAGCAGCGAGTGCCGGAGCGACCGAAAAAAAAATAGCCGTGTAGGCAGACTCCAACCTGAAAAGCGAATAAAGGGAAAACCTAATATGCCCACTGTAGAAATAATAACGTTTATAAATATTAACGCGTTTGAAAAGTTTAAGAACAAAATGGAATTCCTTTTATTGCTTAATTTTGTTTGTTTTTTTTCACTGCCCTTTTTTTTTTCGTAAAAATTTTTTTTTTCAACTTGTTTCTTTTTTTTTGGGGGGGGGGAGAGTAGGGGGTAAATTCCAGGAACGCTAAAAGATTCTGTATAGTCGTTTCAAAAATAAATAAAAAAAAACAAACAAACAAATGAGAGCTTTTCGTAAGTGTTTTATTTATTTATTTATTTTTAATATTTTTAAATAAAACAAAACATTTTTCTGTCTACACGAAATTATTTTTTCATATATATGTATGTATGTATGTGCGTATGTATGTATGTACGTATGTGCGTATGTATGTATGTATGTATGTATGTTATGCTATGCGACTAAACTGGTTCCCCCACCAGACTTGTTTGGTGAGGAGGGTGGCTAGTCTCCCCGAAGGATTAAAAACAAGACCTTCCAAAGGGCGAATGAACTCTTTTTCTGGGTCAACGGCCAACTAGCACCGTGTATATTTGTGTGTGTGTATATGTGTATTGGGGTAGAGAGGGCTCCCGTAAGCCGTGGTGAAGGCAACCTTTCTAGGAGAAGCAAATCTCTGATTTAAAAAACCATAAAGCGGAAGACCAGTACCCGCATTAAGCTGGTCTGCAGTTTTATTTGTTGCTGGCTATCTTGCTCTTGCTTGTTGCTGGATCTCAACATTTTGAACCGAGAGAGAGACTTAGCTGTCGTACAAAGCTAAAACTCTGTAACATCATATTTGTATAGATACTCCCTCAGGAATTTGGGCTCATGGATTTTAAATGTCTGAGAGAGTGGCACTCGTCTGACAAGACGTTGCAATCATCATCATGTTATTGATAGCGATAAATGGTCGCATTACAGCAGCCATAATCTTTGCTTCCCGAACATTTGAGAGTAGGCATAAGAGAGAGAGAGAGAGAGAGAGAGAGAGAGAGAGAGAGAGAGAGAGAGAGAGAGAGAGAGAGAGAGAGAGAGAGAGAGGTGTAGAGGGTGATAAGGATAAATAAGGAATTATATATATACTTATTCACAGAAAGAGAGAATGGAGAAAGGAAAGACAAACCTAAATATACGTTAGGATAATGAAAAAGAAGGGAAGGAGAAGATTTGTACATCAGTAAAGAAGAAGAAAAAGAAGAAGAAGAAGAAGAAGAAGGAAGAAGAAGAAGAAGGGATAGAAACGGGGGAACAGAAAAATTCATAGGCGGAAAAATAACAGAGGAGAGCGAAATGAAGAAGTCTCGTAGAAGAAGAAATAAATGGAAGAAAAAGAAGACAGGAAAAGAAAGAGAAAGAAAAAGAACAAAAGCAGGAGATTAAGAAAAAGACGAAGGTCGAGACAAAAAAAGAAGATGGCGAAAGATGAAGAAGGTGACGAAGATGAAGATGACGGAGGACACAATAAAAAAAAAGAAAGACGACGGAGAAGAACAAGAAGTAGAAAAAAGAAGAAAACCAAAGAAATACAGAGATAGACCAAATGGACATATGTGATATGACTCTTCCTTCCCCCATTTTCGTCAATATGGTAACTCATCCGTGAAAAGGAAAACTTCTAATCTATAATCAATTAACACTGCAAGCCGTTAGCTTTTGATTTGCGCAACCAGGTAGGAGCGTGGCAGGCGGCGATAAGGAAAATGAAACCCAAAATTGACAGGTGGCACAAATGATCAGGCCGCCTTAGAAAACGGCAACCATTCATTGTGTAAGACAAAATACCCCCCCTTCATCCCTTTAGCCCCTCCCCCTTCCTAAATAAGCTGGGAGTTAGTGAAGCAGTCAGGAGTCAAACCCAGGTAAAATGCTAATCGTTGAATAGAATGGAATAAAACGTCAGTGAATATTGCTGAGATCAGAGGAGCAAGTATATGGGTAATAGTTTGCGCATGCGTGAATGAATGTTGGTAATTTTTAATATGATGGTGTGGATATGGGTGTGTACAAGAGAGACGTAGAGGGAGAGTAGAAAGAGAGGCGGGGGAGGAGATAGAAAGTGAGAGATGAGTGAAAGAGAGAAATTGAAAGAGAGAGAGAGAGAGAGAGAGAGAGAGAGAGAGAGAGAGAGAGAGAGAGAGAGAGAGAGAGAGAGAGAGAAAGAGAGGATGGTGAAAAGTGGAAATAAATAGGAATTCTGGGAGAGAGAGAAAGAGAGCGAGAAAGAAAAAGAGAGAGAAAGAGAAGAACAATTAATGAAAGAGAGAAAGAGATAAAAAGAGAAAGAAAGAAAGAAAGAGAAAAAGAAAGAAAGAGATGGAGAAAGTGATATATATATATATATATATATATATATATAGAGAGAGAGAGAGAGAGAGAGTGAAGGAGAGATAAAAAGTGAGAGAGAAAAAAAAGAGCGAGAGAGGAATATGGAAAAGGAAAAGAGAGAGAGAAAGATAGAGAACAGAGAAACAGAAAAGTTATATATATATATATATATATATATATATATATATATATATATATATATATATATATATATATATAATAATTTCCACAGCCAAGCAACGTCGCAGCCCATAAGAGTCCTGACAGTCAAGGAACCGGGAGTCCAAGAGAGAGAGAGAGAGAGAGAGAGAGAGAAAGAGAGGGGGAGAACAGAGGAAGAAATAATGAGAGAGAGAAAGAGAGATAGAATCAAAGGAGGAGAAAAATAAAGGACAATTTGAAATAAAGATCAGAAAATATTAAAAAAAAAATACTTATTTTTTCTCTTTTATATTTACAATAATATTTTATTAATGAGTTACTAACGCCAAAAACAGTTCGAGGATAAGTATTAATGATGAATAATATTATTAGAGGAATAAAAAATATTCATCATTGAATGAACAAGTGTGATTGTTTATGGGGACGGTTCCTGACAAGTAAAAACAAATAAAGTCTGTCATGTTGAAGTCTGCAGGGAAACAGTCCCGCGGTAATCTGTTACACAACTGAGAAGTCCTAGAAACCGACACAATGGAATGTGTAAATATCTCCAATGGACCATCTGTAAAAAGTTGACTATCGACTGTAGCAGAAAATCCTGGGAACATGTTTACCAGAATGAACAGTTGGAAATAAGTTATGCACCATCCACTGTGATTATTCAATTCCTGCAGCTACCTACCTAGAAAACGGAGCCATAAAACCTGACATAGCGATATGGGACAGGAAAGAGAAAGAAGCAACCTTAGTAGAAGTTAGTGTAGGCGATGATGCTTGGTTAAACAGGACTGAACGCAATATCAAGGTCTTATGTATGACATGAAAAGAAAAAAAAAACCCAAAAAACAACAAAAGAACTCCCACCCCCCCAAAAAAACAACAAAAAACAACAAAAAATCAAAACAAAATTGAAATCTTAAAAAAATCTCTATCCTTCCACTTATTATAAGAGCAAGTAAACCCATGAAACAGAATTTATAAAACTAACAGCAAATACACAATGCAAGAGATATTCAAACAATTGCACCTAAAGATACGGTTAGAATCTTAAAAAAAAAAGATCTCTCGGTTGCAATATCTGAGTTAACGGGCGAATCTTTGGTATCCGGTAGGTATGCTCCATTCCCAACTTGATTAAACTGATGAGAAATAAAAAAAAAAAAGAGAAAGAACACTACTCTTAGGCAAGTAGATAAGTTTCCATATCTTGGAAGCATAATATCAGAAAATTTTTCAATTGAGGATAAAATTAACAGCCGAATTGGTTTCACCTACGAAACATTCGATAAACTAATAAAGCGCATCTTCAAAAAAAAAAAAAAAATCTTGCATTAAACTTGAACTTATGCTATACCACGTGGTTGTTTTCCTTACGCTTTTGTATGGGTGTGAGACCTGGATGGTGTACGAAGGTGATCTCATTAAATTAGAAAGACTCCACCAGCAAAAGCTTCGAGATATACTGAACATCGAATGGTATGACCACGTAACCAACACAAGCGTTCTTGAGAGAGCAAACAGCTGCAGTATTGAGGTCACCATCATGAGGCACAGACTTCGTTGGTTAAGGCACATCCAAAGAATGGATGAGAGCCGGCTCCCTCGACAAACACTGTATTGAGAGATAGCCGCAGGGAAAAGACCCATCGGCCGCCTTCTACAATGATACAAAAACCAACTCAAAACCACCCTGAAAAACACTGGATTTGACATTCACATCGGGAAAACAACAGCCTCGGACCGGCAACTGTTGCATCGATCCATGATATCTGGCACCAAACAAATTGAAACAGAAAGAAAGAGACGGGTAGAAATAGAGATTAAGAGGCAGGCAAGAAAACCCCGAAAAGAACAACCTTTGCCTGCCCTCCCTGCCAACGCAAATTCTACGCTCAGATTGGTCTGAGAAGCCACCTGCAAACCGACACTAAAAGAAAAGTGTGATAGACATAAAGAGGACCTTCCTCAGAAACGGGGGAGAATCTGTCTCGGTAGCAGGCTGAAAGACAGAAAAAGAAAAAAGAGGCCAAGATGGGGGCTGTTATCTTTTAAAGCCTCCGGTCACGTGTAGATCATGAGCAATCTTCTGTGGTATATGCAAATTGGATGTGCCCGAAACATTATAAAAGGCGAGTCGATGGGAGGAGTGGGAGAAGCGTTTAAGACACGCAAATAGAGAACGTCGACGTGTATCTCGTGTTGTGAACAACGAACTCTACTCGACTCAACTTATGACTAGCGAACCTCTGATTGACGTTTTAACCAACAATGTTTGTTGCTTTGCGTTAGACAAAGACTTCTGATACAAAAAGAGAAATTGAAATTCTCAGATGCGAGAAATCGGCCGATAACGATATTGTCGTATTTCATGTATATATTTATATTTGCACATACGTCATTACATATAACACATTTATATTCGTACGTACGTCATCACCTTTCACACACCTTTACGTTCGTACGTACGTCATCACCTTTCACATATTTATATTTGTACACACGTTATAACATTTTACACATTTGTGTTCGTACGTACGTCATCACCTTTCACACACCTTTACGTTCGTACGTACGTTATCACTTTTCACATACACGTACGTTATCATTTTCACACATGTATTTTCTGACGTACGTTACGACCTATGATCGTACGTTATCACCTTTCACACATGTTTCTGTTCGCATGTACGTTATCATCTCTCGTACATATGCTATGTTTGTACGTACGTTATCACCTTTCACATGCACATGCATTTCTTTCTGGACGTACGTTATCACCTATCACATGCATTTCTAATAGTAAATCCGTTATCACCTTTCACCCACATTTATGTATGTACTTTATAACTTTTGAAATACATTTAACTTTGTATTATGCCATGACCTTTCACATATATTTATGCTTGCGCATACCTTTCACACATTTGGAAGAAACGAGTACGTCGGTGGCACCTCGTGTATATATACCTGTGTCTTTCAAGTGCGCAAATAAAGATATACATATATTAAAAAAAAAGATGTTTGTGACTACATAATTCTATTAAACATTTGAATAATACTGAACGCGGTTCCGTTATTATTTATTGTTGAGGTATATTTTTATATATAGTTTCAACATATATTATTAAAGAAGAAAAAGTGTGATAAAAAAAACAGAAAATAAAATGCACTTCTAAAATATTTTTTCTACTTAATTCTAATGCAATGTTTTAAAAAACTCAAATTAGACAAAACAATAACATCAAAGTTTGTTGCAGTTTATAAGAAAAGATTACGCTACTAGTATACATGTGCACACACGCACACATACACACACAAACACACACACAAACACACACACACATATATATATATATATATACATATATATATTCTATTTATTATACAAGCATTACTGGTTACATATGTGCATACATCGATTTTTTTTCATTGATGAAGTGTTTCCCTGAATTGGGGTTCCACTGAAACATGTATGCAAATATGTAACCAATGATGTTTGCATAATAAGTAAACTATATACCAGCTCTGTCCTGCATTGAGCACTCTTTAATAATCGCGTGAATTGTATTGGATTTACATCTAGGAAACCAATCGATACAACCATTACACACACACACACACACACACACACACACACACACACACACACACACACATATATATATATATACATATAAATATATACATATAAACATATACATATTTATGCGTATATATATGTATGCATATATATGTGTCTGTGTGTGTATGCAAATATATACTAGTATCTTAATTTGTTCTTATAAAATGCATCAAACATTGATTTTAATGTTTTTTTTATTTTCCTTTGAAAACTCAATCATGTTACGCAAACCCCAAAAGAAAGAAAAAAAAAACAAACAATTTTCCGTTACAAAAAAACGGAAACAAACATCATGAATAACTTATTCGAAACGCAAAAAGTTTTACAAAAATGACACGATTCGGCGCTAAATAACCAAAAAAGGGTTGATATGCCGTAAAACAAAACCAACCAAACCTGATATATTCTTATCTATCTTTAACAGTTCAATCGTCTTTCGTCTGTTCCTCTCTCGCTTTTTGTCTTTCTCTTGAACCCTTTCTCCCGCAATCATCTATCTATTCCCCCTCCTCTTCCTGCTCCTCCTCCTCCTCTTCCCCCCCCCCTCTCTCTCTCTTTCTCTGCCTATCTATTCATCTATGAGTTCAAGCCAGGTGTATTTATAACTCCCTTTACATCGGCAACACCTACGCTTCGTGCTGAATCGAAAAATCATAGCGGCCGGTCTCATTGTGTCAACCAAACCACATGGAACATCAATCCGGGCCACCTATTACCGAATACCCCTACCCATCCATCCGCACCCACCGACTCCGCGCGTAATTATACTCCTAGGGCCATTTTTGAGTGCGCATATCAAATACCTAGCATTGCAGCATCACTGCTAACATTCAAAGACGTACCAATTTTATACCTCTTTCTTCTACCACCATTTTTTACACATTTCTTTTACTTTTTCTTTTGTATGAAAGTTTTTCCACTTGTGTATTCTTCTTCTTCTTCTTCTTCTTCTTCTTCTTCTTCTTCTTATTATTATTATTATTATTATTATTAATATTATTATTATTATTTTTATTAATTCTTTCCTTATTCAAACTCATCTTTGTCTCCTCCTTATCTTTCTCCTCATCTTTATCTTCGTCTCCTCCTTATTCTCATTTTTTTCTCCATCTCTATCTTCTTATTCGTCTTTTTCCCTTCTTATTTCATTTTCTTCTTCTTCTTCTTCTTCTTCTTCTTCTTCTTCTTCTTCTTCTTCTTCTTCTTCTTCTTCTTCTTCTTCTTCTTGTACCTTAACTTACACTCCCAAGTACCCAACCCTTACCTGCTCAAAGATCGTCGGCAGAAACGGATAACTGACAAGGAGATTAAAGAATTTCCGTGTGAAGTCGCTAAGAAGGTGAGCGATAGAGTTAAAACGAGCGGATGAACCACGAGATATAAAACGCGAACAATACAGAAGAATGACAACCCCCCCTTTCTATTCCCGCCCTAAAAGCAAAAACAAAAACAAAAACATACCAGCCCAGGAAAGAGGAAAGAATCGGCAGAGATAGCGAAGAATAAGAAAAATGGTAGGGGATGTTTTGCAAAGCGTGGCTTTTCATTAACTCATTGGTTTACCGGGAATAATGCTTGCCTCTCTCGCATCTTCCGTGTACTTCAAACGATGAGGCAATATGGACATGGATCGCCTTTCTTTCGCTTGATTGTAATTCTTGACGCGGGAACTACAAGAGAAAACGCGGGAATAAGAAGGAAAAACGCGGGAACGAGAAAAGCAAAAAGGCGGGAGAAAATGTCATCAGTTCTTATCAGATCGACAACGTTTGTATGGAAATGAGGATGGAGATATCTTGCACGGCAGTTTCATCATTAAATAAACGGCTTTATTATTTACTCACTAGGAGATCTTACACCAGTAATTACGAGTGATCGATGTCACCAATGATGTGGTGTGGTCCCTGATCTTGGTAGAGGCAATATTGAACGACAATAGCGTCTTTGTGTATAGCCAAGAACCACACCAGCATTTAATATGAATATAGTGTTTTTTTAGGGAAGTGTTGTGTTATTCAGAAGACTAGACGGATCGTTAGTCGTAGGTTGTTTGAATCCGTACAACTATGCTTGCCTCCACAATCAGACGTAAACAAAAACAATCCCTTGTACCTTTAATAACAAGTAAGTTGAAAGATTAGAAATAATGTTTATTCTCCAGCGACAATACTAACAACAAGGAGGGGTAACAGGGTGGTGTATAATATACCCACTTTCCTCCTCCGGCCGCTTCTTCTTTGCTGTTGTCTCATTGTCTCTTTTTTATTGGAATGGATGACGCCAGAACATTCCTTCACAAACTTTTTTGTTTGTCTGAAATGTCGGCGAATCTCGCTCATACCAAATTCTCAGGAATACTGCTCCCCCATCTTTAACTCCTTTAACGTAATCGCTGGCGCACCGTCGGGTCTAGGATCGTTGCCCTGGCCGACTTTCCTGGGTCCGGCTTCTATTGACGTCTTCTTTGCAATACCAGACAGCCGATTGTCCTCTCCAGAATTAACTCTGCCGTTTGAAACTCCACCCCCTGTCTGTTACAGAAGGAAGATGTTAAAGGATATATATGGTACATACACGCGCATGAAATTGATCATAAACGAAACATTGAAATAATAAAGTGCTACCTGAAAAGTAAAAGAGCTCTGGAAACAAAAAATTTAGAAAAAATTAAATTTTAAAACAAATCATTTATATGCAAAAGTTATTTTCTATAATAAAAATGCTCATAGTATAACAGGTATTTGGATACAGAAGTTAAGTGAATAGTAGTCACAAGTCAATATGAATATGTGAGTATTTGGCAGCGTGGCATTGTGAATGTGCGTGCGTTTATCTTTGTTCTTGTTAGTGTGTGTATAGATGTGCGCGATAAAGTTTGGATAGTGAGTCATTGAGTTCTTTTGCCTTACCTTTGCCTTACCTTTGCCTTTGGGGTGGAGTAAATATTCTTGGGTTTCTTTCGTTCGGTCGAATGGTGAACTCATTTATGTTCGTACGTATGTTTTCACCTTTCACACATTTATGTTTTGACCAGGTGTTATAGGAATTTCTAAGTTCGCACTGACTTATTACTTTCACGTATAGGTGCTATATATTGGTTGTAAAATTCTTTGAGTACACATTCATGTTAAAACTTCGTAGCTTTAGGGAGTGACGAAGAGAGCGTATGGAAACGAACCAGGAGAGAGGAAGAGGGTAAGCAATTAGAACCATTTGCGCGCTTTAGCATTATTTCAATGTCTAATTGGCCACACACACTCCCTGAAGTACAAATTTCCTAATAATAATAACTTTTCTTTCTCACAACTACGGGTATATATATATATATATATATATATATATATATATATATATATATATATATATATATATATGTGTGTGTGTGTGTGTGTGTGTGTGTGTGTGTGTATATGTATGTGTGTGTGTGTCTTTCTGTCTGTCTGTTTCTCCAACGAATTATCTGTAAAATTTGCTACATTCGAATATATAGTGATAACATATTTTTACTGTTTGTTAAATAGTGCTAATGAAACAGATCTCTAACATTTACTCTTATGTGAAAAAGAGCATGCGTTTTCAAAAAATTGTGAATTGAACTTATATATATATATATATATATATATATATATATATATATATATATATTGTTTTAACAAAATCAAGATATCAAAGAATATATTGATAGCAACAAATGGTGTATTTCATCGTTCGTTACAATTGTTTCAAGACTATTCGGACAAATTCAAACATTATGTCGTTCGAAAAATTTCATAAGAACGGCCTCTCATCAGACATAAAAAAAAACATTTTCACAATTGACAATATTGAATCCATTTCCCTTTTAAGGAAAATTTAAAATAAAACTTGGAAAGAAGAGATGTAGGTAAAATATTTTCTCATAATTTTCCTTAAAAGGGAAATGGATTCCATATTGTTCATTGTAAAAGTGTTTTTTTTTTTTTCAAAACGTCGGATGACGATATAGGGTTTGAATTTGTCCGAATAGTTTTGAAACAATTGTAACGAACGGTGAAATACACTATTTGTTGCAATCAATCCATTGTTTGATGTCTTGGTTTTGTTAAAACAATATATGAATGCTCAATTACAAAATATGGTAATTTTGAAGCTTACAATTTAAGTCATCTCATTCTGACTTGAAATTTATTGGTATATGAACGGTTACCGAACTATAAATTAAACCCAATAAAACTGTTATAAATTAAACCCAATATGAACGGTTACTGAATTATCAATTAAACCCAATAAAATTCGGAATACTATAAATAATAATAATAATAATAATAATAATAATAATAATAATAATAATAATAATAATAATATATATATATATATATATATATCTATATATATACAATAATTAAAAATATATGATATTATTATGTGTGATTAATGGAATACATATCAGTATCGATTAATTTAACTAGTGTTGATTTTGACAAGAGTCACATCTGGCGCACGTCAGGATGATCTTGAATCTAAAACGAATGTTACTTCGATGTCTATTCGTCTGCATCACTTATTTCTTAACTTAGGAAGTAAAATTAAGAAATAAGCAATTGACTAAGATAACATTATTTACTCTATCTCCGAAGTTCATTCTCTCCAAATAAATCCATAAAGAACACTCAGCGAACGTCTCCAGTGCCTTCTTACCCCCCTCAACTTAGTTGTCTCACAATTTTTAATCAATAAAACGGAAAACATTTGAAAAACATGTTTAGAAATATCTAATATACTTCTGCTAAGTGCATTTTTACGTTTTCAAACATATATTTGGACGTTGCTCGGGGGAGGGTACAGTAATTTGACCCCCCCAAAAAAAAAACTGATTAAATATTTAGAAATGAAAAAATATCAGCATCTGGATCGCTAATAATATCGGTTTTGGAAAAAAAAAAATTGGAATCATCACATGACATCACTACACTAGACTATAAGTTATTTCTAGAAGATGGGCAATTAATAACACACATATTTTCGCTTAATAAATAAGTAAACAGAGTAGATTCGCTAGGATTTGAACCCGTGTAATATACGCCCGCCAAGTTTACATTTTATGATTTAAAAAATATACCTGCACATGCATGGTTTTTACAGTAATTTGAAAAAGATAACCGATTTAATATTTAGAAATTAAAAAAAGTTGGAATCGGAGTCGGTAACTGTATCGGAATCTGGAAATTTTTTTTTGAACAAGCTCATCAGCTTTCCCAAGTAGATCCGCTAATAAAACCTCGGCCAAATGTTGTGGCTTGCTTCCTGTTAATTCAAATTTGCTTTACTTAAAAAAAGAGAGAGAAAAAAAAACAAAACCAACTATATGACGAAACATAATAAATCATTCAATGTAACTTCAAAAGTCTTAACTGTGTTTATTTATTATGCTTTTGTTTATTTATTATTCTTTTGTTTATTTATTATTCTTTTGTTTATTTATCATACCTTTGTTTATTTATTATTCTTTTGTTTATTTATTATGCTTTTGTTTATTTATTATACTTTTGTTTATTTATTATTCTTTTGTTTATTTATTATTCTTTTGTTTATTTATTATTCTTTTGTTTATTTATTATTCTTTTGTTTATTCATTATTCTTTTGTTTATCTTTTATGCTTTTGTTTATTTATTATTCTTTTGTTTATTTATTATTCTTTTGTTTATTTATTATTCTTTTGTTTATTTATTATTCTTTTGTTTATTCATTATTCTTTTGTTTATTCATTATTTTTTTGTTTATTTATTATTCTTTTGTTTATTTATTATTCTTTTGTTTATTTATTATTCTTTTGTTTATTTATTATTCTTTTGTTTATTTATTATTCTTTTGTTTATTCATTATTCTTTTGTTTATTCATTATTTTTTTGTTTATTTATTATTCTTTTGTTTATTTATTATTCTTTTGTTTATTTATTATTCTTTTGTTTATTCATTATTTTTTTGTTTATTTATTATTCTTTTGTTTATTTATTATACCTTTGTTTATTTATTATTCTTTTGTTTATTTATTATTCTTTTGTTTATTTATTATTCTTTTGTTTATTTATTATTCTTTTGTTTATTTATTATTCTTTTGTTTATTCATTATTTTTTTGTTTATTCATTATTTTTTGTTTATTTATTATTCTTTTGTTTATTTATTATTCTTTTGTTTATTTATTATACCTTTGTTTATTTATTATTCTTTTGTTTATTCATTATTCTTTTGTTTATTTGTTATTCTTTTGTTTATTTATTATACCTTTGTTTATTTATTATTCTTTTGTTTATTTATTATTCTTTTGTTTATTTATTATTCTTTTGTTTATTCATTATTCTTTTGTTTATTTATTATTCTTTTGTTTATTCATTATTCTTTTGTTTATTTATTATTCTTTTGTTTATTTATTATTCTTTTGTTTATTTATTATTCTTTTGTTTATTTATTATTCTTTTGTTTATTTATTATTCTTTTGTTTATTTATTATTCTTTTGTTTATTCATTATTCTTTTGTTTATTTATTATTCTTTTGTTTATTTATTATTCTTTTGTTTATTCATTATTCTTTTGTTTATTCATTATTCTTTTGTTTATTTAATGTTCATGTGTTTATTTATTATTCTTTTGTTTATTTATTATTCTTTTGTTTATTTATTATTCTTTTGTTTATTTATTATTCTTTTGTTTATTTATTAGTCTTTTGTTTATTTATTATGCTTTTGTTTATTTATTATGCTTTTGTTTATTTATTATGCTTTTGTTTATTTATTATTCTTTTGTTTATTTATTATTCTTTTGTTTATTTATTATTCTTTTGTTTATTCATTATTCTTTTGTTTATTTATTATTCTTTTGTTTATTTATTATTCTTTTGTTTATTTATTATTCTTTTGTTTATTCATTATTCTTTTGTTTATTTATTATTCTTTTGTTTATTCATTATTCTTTTGTTTATTTATTATTCTTTTGTTTATTTATTATTCTTTTGTTTATTTATTATTCTTTTGTTTATTTATTATTCTTTTGTTTATTTATTATTCTTTTGTTTATTTATTATTCTTTTGTTTATTTATTATTCTTTTGTTTATTTATTATTCTTTTGTTTATTTATTATTCTTTTGTTTATTCATTATTCTTTTGTTTATTCATTATTCTTTTGTTTATTTAATGTTCATGTGTTTATTTATTATTCTTTTGTTTATTTATTATTCTTTTGTTTATTTATTATTCTTTTGTTTATTTATTATTCTTTTGTTTATTTATTAGTCTTTTGTTTACTTATTATGCTTTTGTTTATTTATTATGCTTTTGTTTATTTATTATGCTTTTGTTTATTTATTATTCTTTTGTTTATTTATTATTCTTTTGTTTATTTATTATTTTTTTGTTTATTTATTATTCTTTTGTTTATTTATTATTCTTTTGTTTATTTATTATTCTTTTGTTTATTTATTATTCTTTTGTTTATTTATTATACCTTTGTTTATTTATTATTCTTTTGTTTATTTATTATTCTTTTGTTTATTTATTATACCTTTGTTTATTTATTATTCTTTTGTTTATTTATTATTCTTTTGTTTATTTATTATTCTTTTGTTTATTTATTATTCTTTTGTTTATTTATTATTCTTTTGTTTATTTATTATTCTTTTGTTTATTTATTATACCTTTGTTTATTTATTATTCTTTTGTTTATTTATTATTCTTTTGTTTATTTATTATTCTTTTGTTTATTTATTATTCTTTTGTTTATTTATTATTTTTTTGTTTATTCATTATTTTTTTGTTTATTTATTATTCTTTTGTTTATTTATTATTCTTTTGTTTATTTATTATTCTTTTGTTTATTTATTATTCTTTTGTTTATTCATTATTCTTTTGTTTATTTATTATTCTTTTGTTTATTCATTATTCTTTTGTTTATTTATTATTCTTTTGTTTATTTATTATACCTTTGTTTATTTATTATTCTTTTGTTTATTTATTATACCTTTGTTTATTTATTATTCTTTTGTTTATTTATTATTCTTTTGTTTATTTATTATTCTTTTGTTTATTTATTATACCTTTGTTTATTTATTATTCTTTTGTTTATTTATTATACCTTTGTTTATTTATTATTCTTTTGTTTATTTATTATTCTTTTGTTTATTTATTATTCTTTTGTTTATTTATTATACCTTTGTTTATTTATTATTCTTTTGTTTATTTATTATTCTTTTGTTTATTTATTATTTTTTTGTTTATTCATTATTCTTTTGTTTATTTATTATTCTTTTGTTTATTCATTATTCTTTTGTTTATTTATTATTCTTTTGTTTATTTATTATACCTTTGTTTATTTATTATTCTTTTGTTTATTTATTATACCTTTGTTTATTTATTATTCTTTTGTTTATTTATTATTCTTTTGTTTATTTATTATTCTTTTGTTTATTTATTATACCTTTGTTTATTTATTATTCTTTTGTTTATTTATTATTCTTTTGTTTATTTATTATTCTTTTGTTTATTCATTATTCTTTTGTTTATTTATTATTCTTTTGTTTATTCATTATTCTTTTGTTTATTTATTATTCTTTTGTTTATTTATGATACCTTTGTTTATTTATTATTCTTTTGTTTATTTATTATTCTTTTGTTTATTCATTATTCTTTTGTTTATTTATTATTCTTTTGTTTATTTATTATTCTTTTGTTTATTTATTATTTTTTTGTTTATTCATTATTTTTTTGTTTATTTATTATTCTTTTGTTTATTTATTATTCTTTTGTTTATTTATTATTCTTTTGTTTATTTATTATTCTTTTGTTTATTTATTATTCTTTTGTTTATTTATTATTCTTTTGTATATTCATTATTCTTTTGTTTATTTATTATTCTTTTGTTTATTTATTATTCTTTTGTTTATTCATTATTCTTTTGTTTATTCATTATTCTTTTGTTTATTTAATGTTCATGTGTTTATTTATTATTCTTTTGTTTATTTATTATTCTTTTGTTTATTTATTATTCTTTTGTTTATTTATTATTCTTTTGTTTATTTATTAGTCTTTTGTTTATTTATTATTCTTTTGTTTATTTATTATTCTTTTGTTTATTTATTATGCTTTTGTTTATTTATTATTCTTTTGTTTATTTATTATTCTTTTGTTTATTTATTATTTTTTTGTTTATTTATTATTCTTTTGTTTATTTATTATTCTTTTGTTTATTCATTATTCTTTTGTTTATTTATTATGCTTTTGTTTATTTATTATTCTTTTGTTTATTTATTATTCTTTTGTTTATTTATTATTTTTTTGTTTATTTATTATTCTTTTGTTTATTTATTATTCTTTTGTTTATTCATTATTCTTTTGTTTATTTATTATTCTTTTGTTTATTTATTATTCTTTTGTTTATTTATTATTCTTTTGTTTATTTATTATTCTTTTGGTGTATTTATTTTTTTTTATTTATTATACTTTTGTTCATTTATTATTCTTTTGTTTATTTATTATGGTTTTGTTTATTTATTATGCTTTTCTTTAAAGACAATGTTTTGCAGGGGTATGTTTTTTACAATAGACAATAGAACAAAAAGTGATAAAAAGATTTATATAACAAATAGATTTTACTAACGACAGTGTGCGTCACTCATTAGTCTTGCTTGCTAAGTATTTAGTATTTTAACTTATTTTCAAACTTTTGTTCGGTGCAAAAAACAAGTAGTTATGAGTGTTACGTTTGAACAAGAAAATCAGCGGTAATGATAGGGTCATATCTTAGAAACCTCAATAATCGATTAAAAATCTGAAATCAAACAAAGGACTTGGTGTTGTATACCGACTATATAACGTATGTATGTATAAATACATCTATGTGATTTCATGTCCGTTTTGCTCACCTGCTGTATTGTCTAGTGTCTCGTTTGTGTTTACAAACATGTCAATTTGTATATATGTAATGTCGTCTTTTTTGGTATGTATACTTTTCATTGAACGGGCGGCTGCCTGAGTGTGTGTGAAGGTTACACATATACAATTACACATATTGATATAGTTCAGCAAATGGGACAAATAACGTTACGAGGGGCAGTTGTTTTAGCGTCTTTTCTGTGGCGCACATTAGACAAAAGGGAAACATACCTTCTTGATACTTCTTTGCGGTTGTCTTGCTGAAATTAATACTTGCTTCTCCGAAGGAAACACTAGACAAAAGCCATAATTCATATTTAACATTTATTTCCTATTTGTAGGTTCCCTTGCAGTTGCACGTATTTTTTCTACAGTTCATAATACTTCTCGTTGGTCCAGTCACATGCTCTAACTCTAACTCCAATCTTCTCTGGCGGACTGCTTAACTGACTGTCTGCTTGGTTTGTGTCTTTGTGAATCCATGATCACCCTTTCTCTGTTAGTCATCTGACGTCACGATACCAGGTCAATTTTATTGTTTTGGTAACTGTAATGTTATTCTTTTTTTTAAAATAAAATTCCAAGTATCCTATAAATAAAAAAATTCTTAGTTAAATATTTAATAGTTTATAATACTGGCAATCGCAGTGCTCTAATTGGGTCATCCGGCGCTATTCGGGAATCTAATATCAAACATCGGCATTAATTATGTTTCAAAGTAAATAAACGCTCTAAAATGAAAATGCAAAAAAAAAAAAAAAAAATAAATAAATAATAAAAAATAAAAAATTATACAAGCAGGAAGATTGTTATATATTGGGAGGCAACCCCGGGAAGACAAAACATTCGATGAGCTGCACACACGCAAATGGATTCAACATGAAGAATGCAAAACTTTCCGCTATTGTCTAATATGATGCATAATTTAACCCCAAAATATGCGAAAGGATATCGGTCAAAGGTTGAAACAATAGACAAAGGAAATATTGAACATTTTAATAGGAAAGGATTTTTTTTTTACAAATAACATCATCACAAAGAAAAATCCAGTCAGTTAGTCACAGAGAGAGCTAGGCTCATCGCCATTTCTTCACCGTCCGACAACAGCCTAACCCTGCAGCACCCAACGCGCCTTTCAGAAACGTCAAAACACCAGTAATAATTTATAATAAAAAGCTGGTTTGTCGGTGTGAAATAAAAGTAATATATTCTATATAGATCAACTGTGTTGTGTTTTTATTGCGCTGTCGGTGTGTATATATTCTACTAGCGACAAAAGTAGATAACATTTATATAAACTGAACAAACGCATTTTGAACAACCGATCACAGCGAATACGTAACAAGATGGCTAACTTATCTTTCCTTTGATAACAATTATTTGTTATAGATTTGTTTGTTTTTTTTTTTGCTACTTTGCGTTCTGTTATCAATTGCAAAAAAAAAAAAAAGAAATGCCCGATTTTTCGTGATGTGTTGCGTAATTATGTTTTGCGAATTAATCTGCGGGCGTATATTTTTTTCAGCTTTCGCCCATTATTCCACGGCAGTTTCACAGTAATTTTAAAACAAAAAACCTCTGATTAAATATTTAGAAATTTAAAAACAATCGGATTCTGTAATTGTATCGGAATCAAGAAAAATTTTGGAACCATCCCAACACAACACCAGCCTTTAAGTTAAATCTGGAATAGGGGCAGTTCATAACCCACAGCTTTTCTATTTAGTAGCTAGGTAAACAGTAGATCCGCTAAGATTCGAACTCGTCACCATCGAGTGCATAGTCCATTGTCAGGTGCGTAAATATTTGAGAAAAATATGCAGAAAAATCTAGTCGTTTAATATATGTGTATTTTTTTTTACGTTATGTGGATATTACGCTTGTGTACGGTAATTTGAAAATTTAAAATGCAACAAATCTTTAATTAAATACTTTAAAAGGTAAAAAAATATCGGAATCCGTAATTGTATCAGAATCGTCCTATCAATGCACCATACCTTAAGTTAGCTTTCTCGATTAGTACGTCAGTAAACAGAGTAGATCCGGTAGTATTCGAAAGCGTAATTATCGATTCCAGCGTCTATTGTCAAGCCTGTATCTATGTTTTGCGAATTAATCCACGGAGTAGAGGTGGAACGATGAATTTGTCGCCCTAAAGAAAACAACACCAGATTTATTTAAAACTTTTATTGAAAAAAAAAAAAAAATCAATTCAAGTAACTTGATTATGTATTAGAGCTGACATCTATTCAACGTAGCCGCGTTCAGCCTAAATCACTTTGGCTTTGACATATAGATGTTTGAGGTCCAGGTTTTGGACCTGTTATCGTTCCAAGGGAAAAATTTCCTAGACAAGTTTGTGGCATGCGTGGCACAGAAACCCAGGAATTTGCACTTCCATTTAGGAGGATGAACAATATAAACTCGGCAGCAATCTCTAATGGGCGTCAAGTCTGCTTTTGAATGCGTTTACCGTTTATGCTTGTACAACTTCATCTGGGAGATCATTCCATGTGTTGACAACCCTCTGTGAGAAGGTCCCTTTGCGGACATCTCGCCTATAGTGTTTTTTTACGATTTTGAGGTTGCTCCCCCTGGTTGCACTGTTTTAGGCAATCTGAAAAGACGGCTTTCTTGTATCATAGATCCCATGGATGTACTTGTAGAGATCGATCATGTCACCACGATTTCTCCGATACTCAAGAGTGGGCAGTCTCAAGGTTCTCAATCTTTCAGAATATGGCTTGTTCTTCAGTGATGCCAGCAGCATGGTTGCTCGGCGCTGTACGTCTTCCAGATCACTGCATAAGGTCTTATGGTGCGGCTGCCAGACAGAGTGGCAATACTCCAAGATAGGACGCATAAGGCTCTTATAGAGTTGCACAAAGGCTGTATTCGACAGGAAGTCAAAAGTGCGGCGAATGATCCCGACAACTTTATTTGCTTTTGCGATGGATTTAGCTACATGTCCCTTGGAACTCAGTTTGTTGTCGATGTAGACGCCTAGGTCTTTCTCATGATAATGCTCTTCCAGTGTTATCACTCCAAGCGAGTTATCTTTCAGTGTGTAATTAGCCTCTGATCTCCTGTTCCCTAGTTTCAGGACGCTGCATTTCTGTGGGGGAAAACGGAGCAACCAGTCCTGCGACCAGTTCTGCAAGTTATCTAGGCCAGCCTGTAGGCTGTCTGTGGCTCCTGGGATGTCACTACGTGTGAACAACTTTGTGTCATCTGCAAACAGCTTCATTCCACTTTGGCAGAGTTTGGGTAGGTCTTTTATATAGATGACGAATAACATTCGGCCAATGACACTTCACCGCCTTGATAAAGGTCTAAAAATGGCAGTAAGCTTTTTCCAAAAGCGCCGGTGGGAGCTCGGCGAATACTTGGTGGATAGTGCCGATTAGACTGACTGGTGTTGTGGGAGGTCATGTTGGTCATGTTCTCGACGTATGACCAGCGGATTCAGGTCAGGGTAGGAAGGGGACCAATAAGAGAAGGGTCCTTCTGAAGCCAAGCCCGGGTCTCTTTGGATTTGTGGTCTGGCGCCGAGTCTTACTGCCATACCCAGGGTCTGCTAGCGACCACCTGATTGCACCAAGGGATCACCACACTCTTCAACATCCAGGTACAATTTGGTGCTGCCTTTCAAGCCGACTTCGAAGATGTGAGGTGGCATGATGTGGCCCTCACTTGAAACCACGCCACATTCTCAACTGGCAAACTAGTAGATGGTCTGAAAATAAAAAAAAGAAATAAAAGAAATAAACGGAAATGGAATCATATCTTTTGTAGAGCGACAATTTTATTGTTCCACCCTGTAAAAAAAAAAAAAAAAAAAATTCAGCCCTCGCTAGTCATTCGACATTTTGTTTTCACTTTGGCCGGGGATTAGGCGGTGATTTCAGCCACTTAAACGAGATGCACTACCAAAATAAATAAATAAATAAATAAATAAATAAATATTTATCAGTTTTTTTTTTGTATGAACGCATCAATGCGAAACTAACTCATGTCCCTACGGTGAGCATCAAAAAGGTCTGGATGCAATATTGATAAGAAACTTGTGTACAACGCTCGGAAAGAAATAATAATAATAATAATAATAATAATAATAATAATAATAATAATAATAATAATAATAATAAAATTTGTTTGTGTATTGGGGAGGGGGAAGAAGTTAATGTGGGATGGAGAGGGGAATAACGAACATAAAAATACCGGATTACCCGAATGTTCTTTTTTTTGTATTTTATTTTTTTTGACATGCATTTTTTTTTATCGTTTTCTTTGAAGAAACGTTCAAAGGAAAAACAAAAATGACAATTTGTTTTTTTTTGTTGTGTTTTGAAAGAAAATACTAGGGGGGGGGGGAATGAAAAGTCGAAACAATATGGAAGCAAAAAAAAAAACAACAAACAAAAGCAATGAAGCAAAAATAGTAAAAAATATAACCCCCCCCAATAAAAACAACAACAAAAATACAAAATAAAAAAGTAAAGTCATAACAATATCGTATGAATCCGAAGATTGTGGACATTGGTTTCTCCGATATTTTTTAGTTTTAGTCATAATTCTTTCCAGAACGAGATCACGTACTTACAGAAGGGATCAAGTGAAAGTTGACCACATTACAAATAAAAGGGATTTTTGCGGAACGAACTAGATTCGAACTTGGAACGCACAGGTCCTCAATCGTTGAAGGTAATCACTTGACCACCGTAATCTCCTAAACATTATGTTAAAAAGAAAGGGTACTTATAAAGAATTTGAATCAGACGTAACTAACCGTCCGCTCGGGTTTGCTCGGAACATGACGTTATGCACTCGGGTTTGACTGTAATCTGACGTAAGACGCCGATTAGCCAATCAATGCGTGGCAAAGGAGCAGACGATATTTTGGGAAAATATTGGAAGAAAAAAATCAATAATTCAGTAAACAACGCACTCTCAAACGTCGTTGACTGGGTTCAAAAACAGCCTACAGAAAATGGACTTTGATTTATGAAAGTATAATAGGTTATGAAAAGGAAGGCTTGTAAAGAGATAGCTTCGAATTTGGGGGTATCAAAACCAAAGCAAAATATGATGAAAGTAAAAATAAAATAGATAAACCTCATAATTATTATACCATACCTGTTCTCACTAAAACACTTATCACAATATTCTGTGGATCTATATTAAAAAACCTTGTTAAACTTTGTGACATATTTCCATTCTATGGAGGTCAGGTGCGAACGAACACCCCATAATTTTATTATAGCATATTTCTTCAAACTGAAACATAACTATCAAAGTATACTTATGCAGATAAATATGAAAAGTCTTTATTAAAGTTTGTGCCTATTTCCATTCTATGGAAGCCAGGCGCGAACGCAGACCCCACAATTTTATCATATCATCCCTATTTAAGTTAAAACATACTTATCAAAGTATTATTATGTACATCTATATCAAAAACACTTGTAAACGTTTTTTTTTAAAATCCTTTTATTTCCATACTTTGTGGATCAGGCGCGAACGCAGACCCCACAATTTTAATGAATCATCATTATGCCAGATCAAACATACCCATTCATGTGTCTCGATACATCTTCTATCATTATATGTGATCAGTTTTCTATAATAGTCAACCATATAGGAGTCTATTCGTGACCAGACACACAAACGTTCGGCTTTATATATATATATATATATATATATATATATATATATATATATATATATATATATATATATATATATATATTTTTACTATAATAATTAAATACCTACAGACACTAGTGTTTCATCCTTTCGGGATTCTTCAGTGCAGGGTGTCACGATTATTACCAGTCGAACGATTCGAACCCCGCGATATATATATATATATATATATATATATATATATATATATATATATATATATATATATATATATATAATAAAATAAAATCACCAGAAAAAGAAAAACAATATATATATATATATATATATATATATATATATATATATATATATATATATATATATATATATATATATATATATATATATATATATATATATATATATTGTTTTTCTTTTTCTGGTGATTTTATTATATTTAAATGTTTTCTTCGGTATTTTCCTTGAGTAGCGTTTTTACGCTTTGATAATCGGCGACGCTCGGCGGTTGACGTCATGTTCCGAGCAAAGCCGAGCGGTCAGATAGTTACGTCTGCTTCAAACTGTGCATAAGTACCAAAGAAAAGAGCACCAAACTATGCAAAAAAAAAAAAAAAAAAAAAAACAAACAAAAAAAAACAACAAAAAAAATGTTAAAGTATGAGAACACCCGTCCCAGGAAGGGTAAAATTCTCTAATCGAACAAAACAGTTTTGCATCACTTTTATGTTTACTTACGAAGATTAAAATCAATTTGAAACGCTATTAAACCTTATGTTTCTGAATTTATTTTTTTGATGAGGATTGATTCTTTGTGTCATTTGGATTCTTCGGACTACTGTTCTCATCTTGAGTGTCATTTTCACCACATCTAGGCCGATATAATGTCCAACCTTCTTCGGGTGTGTCTTGTCGAACTTCGGAATCTTTCGTGCAGTAAATAAATAGGTTCTGTTCGAAATTCCATGAAGATTCCCGAGTTCCCCCGAAAAGTTCCCGACTTCAACAAAATACACCCGAAGAAGGCCGAAGGTTACATTGGTCGAAACGTTGTGAAAACAAGCCGAGCATGCGGGGTTCCCCTCCACGAGTGAAAAATTTACTTTCACCATGACTAATGTTTGTGCAAAATTAAAAAAAAATCTAATTATGGTTATTGAGAAAAGTGCGAATAAACGAATGAACAAACGATTTGGGGTCAATTTTTATCCCTATAGTGGGCCCCTAGAGAGGAGCAACGAGTTATCCCGGAAAATTCGTTCTAGCAAAAATTTACTTTCACCATGACTAATGTTTGTACAAAATTTAAAAAAATCCAAGGCGTGGTTATTGAAAAAAGTGCGGTGAATTACTAGGTCCAATCGTTTCTTTGTCATGTGACCAATAACACTCAAGCTGAGAATAGTAGTTTGAAGAATGCAAACAATACTAAAGCTTATGCCTAGAATATTTATTCCTATTTTGATCAAAATCAATTACATGATTTTGACTCTAGAAAATATCTTAAACTTAAAAATTAAGTTTAAGGGATCTCAAGACGAAATTAAATCCATGTGATTTTCATCGTTATTTTCATGGCAAGTGCTCGTGTGAGCTCCAATCTATGGCCTCCCCTGGCCAAACTTTCACCAAAACACTCGTCTCTAAAACCAGTATTAATAATTTCCCCCATTCTTTATCTGTGCCTAAACCTAAACGTGTATTCCATGAACAAAGTTTCTTTCTTAGAACTGCACGTCTGTAGAACTCTCTTCCGTTTCCCTGCTGAAGAGTCGTCCCCCTTAAATAATCCAATTTACCAAATTTCCACTACTGACAATTACTACGACATTGTCTTATTGGTTACTGTACACTCATTAACCCTTATTCTCAAGTGGCTTCCGGGCCTTGATAAGTGGTGACTCTTTTGTAAAAAAAGATTTTGCATAATTTAGTTTTACCCATAGCCTAGCAAAAAAAAAAAAAAAAAAAAAAAGCCAATGTTTTACTCACTAACTTTTGTACAACACAGTGGAAGTATAAAAATAATTGTTAATATTTATAATAAAATATTATCGTTTCTTTTAATAAACTAATTTTGAACCCGCTTTACGGATTTAAGAAAAGGCAGTAAACCTAAGCGTAAGATGCAACATTCCGACAGCCTGTCGCGGTGAAGAGTCAAGGAGGATGGAAAGACTCTTCTCTAATCCACACTCTCGTTACCAAATGAGAGAAAAAAAAGGGATAACAGGTTTGGAAGATAAAAGAAAAATATTCGGCAGAGTTAAATGAGAACAAAAAATATGGAAGCACGTAAAAGCCAAAAATGAAATAAATAATAAAAAAAAGAATTTAATAACAAGGAGGAAAAAAGAGATCGTATCATAAAAGACGGATTACACTTGTGACAAATTCATCTCCACTCGATTAATTATGGCTTTATTCTTGTCTTTCATATTTTTTTTTATCTCATCTGTCCAATTCGACAGATTTTTTTGTTTTATTTCGCCCTCCATCTTCTTCTTCTCTTTCAAAACTCCACCTTGTCACTTCAGAGCAAATCCTATTTTGTTTGGAGCTACGAAACAATATGCGATCTTTTTTTCCCGCCAATTTATCGGCCATTTTTTATTTTATTATCATTTGTATCCTGTGTGATAATCATTTTTCTCCCTCCTTTCGCTTTCCCTATCTCTCTCCGTATCTATCTATCTACCTCCTTTCTCACACCTTTTCTTCTTTCTCTCTTTGCATCTCCCTCTCTCTCTCTCTCTCTCTCTCTCTCTCTCTCTCTATATATATATATATATATATATATATATATACCCCTTTCTACTAACATGGGTCATCTCTTTTGTTTTATCACCGTCGCTCTACCTCTCTCCGCTTTCTTTCCGATCGTTCACCTGTCCCTATCACCTCTCTCTCTGTCACCTCTCTCTTTCTCTCTCTCTCTCTCTCTCTCTCTCTCTACCTCTCGTCGCTTTCTTTCTGATCGTTCACCTTTCCCCAACTCTATCAACCCCCTCTCTCTATCACATTTTCTATCACCCCCGCTGTCTCTCTCTCTACCTCTCTCTCTTCCTCTCTCCGCTTTCTTTCCGATCGTTCACCTGTCCCTATCAACACTCCTCTCTCTATCACCTCTCTATATCACCTCTCTCTATCACCCCTTTCTCTCTCTCTCTCTACCTCTCGTCGCTTTCTTTCCGATCGTACACCTATCTCTAACTCTATCACCCCCCTCTCTCTCTCTGCCCCTCTTTCCATCTTGAGAACCATTTTATCCTTCTTTATACCCTTTAAGATGATTGTTAGTTAGTCTCTTTCAGCTCATGTTCTCCTCCTCCACCTCTTCTCTACTTCTCTTGGTTTGGTAGAGTTTTCAAAGTTGAAATCGTTGAACTTGGATCCCTTATCAGCAAAATTTCTGGGCGAACACCAATTAAAAAGATTTTCCCAAATCTCAATACCCTTATGTCAAATCTCGAGCCTGTAGACTGAAAATTGACTGAGTAATTTAGTAGGGAAATGTACACACAGAGACAGTTTCACTTTATCTATCTATCTATCTATCTATCTATCTATCTATCTATCTATCTATCTATAAAAGTAAACGTGTCTGTGTCTCTGTCTGTCTGTGTATCTGTCTGTGTGTACATTTCCCTACGCAATAACTCTGTCAATTTTTAGTCTACAGACTCGAAATTTAATATACAGGGTACTGAGATTTGGGAAAATCGATGTGATCGGTTTTCGGCCAGAAATTTGGCTGGTAAGGAGTAAATATTCAACGATTTGACTTTTGAGAACTCTCCGAAACTCCTCCGTCAATTTTGGGTCTAAGCACTTGAAATTTTTGATATAGGTTCCTTGGACATAGATCTAACTTAATAATTTGACTTGAGCCCTAAACAATAAATGTCAAGGGATCATAATAGGGGTCAAAGTAAAAAAAAAAAATTGACCGGTTCGGTCTCTACCAAATTACTCGGACAATTTCTGGTCTAAACATTGAAAATTTTATATAAAGGGTATTCAGAGATAGGGCAAACTTTTTAATCGGTTTCGGTCGAAAATTTGAGTTACCAATATATAAATGTATGTATGCATGTATGTATGTATGTTTGCATGTCTGCCTAAAACTTTCGACAGAGGCGACGCATTTTTGCTAGATAAGTATCGTTTTGAAGTTCGACATTCAGACAACAAATATCGAAAAATTGGCTAAAAACATTAATTTCTTCACCTTAAACTGGGCACTTTTCTACGGGGGGGGGGCTTTTTTCGACGATATTTTCGAAAGTCATCATCTCCTTTCGATTATCTAGCCTTAATTAAAACCAACGTCACTTCCGGTTTAGTGGTGGTCGTAACAGCAAAGACGTCACGTTTTCCCCCGTTCTTTTCCTCCTTTGCGGTACAGGTTCGAGCCTGCATTCCTACTATCACTTTTTGTTTTTAGTTTTTTTGCTCAACACCCCCCCCAAACACCCGGCAACGCCGGCACCCATGCTAGTATCTATAAAAGTAAACGTGCCTGTCTGTGTGTCGGTCTCTGTGTGTCTGTATACATTTTCCTACGGAATAATTCTGTCAATTTTAAGTCTAGAGACTCGAAATTTGATATAGAAGGTATGGAGATTTGGGAAAATCTTTGCAATCCGTTTTCAGCCAGAAATTTGACTGTTAAGGGAGTCGAAGTTCAACGATTTGACCTTTAAGAACTCTACCAAACTCCTCCGACAATTTTGGGTATAAACACTTGAAATTTTAGACATAGGTTCCTTGGACATGGATCTAACTTAATAACTTGATTTGAACTCAAAACAATAAAATTTAAGGAATCATAATAGGGGTTAAAGTTAAAAAAAAATGTGACCTCTGCGGTCTCTACCAAATTATTAAGACAATTTCTGGTCTAAACATTTGAAATTTTACATAAAGGGTATTCAGAGATAGGGCAAACTTTTTAATCGGTTTGGTCGAAAATATGAGCTACCAATATATAAGTGTATGCATGTATGTTTGCATGTCTGCCTAAAACTTTCGACAGAGGCGACGGATTTTTACAAGATCAGTATCGTTTTGAAGCTTGACCCTTCAGAGGATAAATACCGAAAATTGGCTAAAAACATTAATTTCTTCACGCTCAACTGGGCACTTTTCTATCGGGAGGGGTCGCTTTTTTCACCGATATTTTCGAAAGTCATTCCATCTTTTCGATTATCTAGCCTTAATTTAAACCTGCGTTACTTCCGGTTTGGTGGTGGTTAACAGCAAAGACGTCACATTTTTTTCCCGTACTTTTCCTCCTTCGCGGTACAGGTTCGAGCCTGCCTTTCTACTATAACTACTACACACACCTCCAAACACCCGGGCAATGCCGGGCACCCATGCTAATAATAATAATAATAATAATAATAATAATATATATATATATACATATATATATATGTATATAGTATATATATATTATATATAGCATGTATATGATATACATGTATAGTATATGTATATATATAGTACATATATATATAGTATATATATATAGTATATATATATATCTACAATATAAAGCTGAATGTCTATGTGTGTATGTATGTATGTGTGTGTGTGTGTGTGTGTGCTCACGAATAGGCTCCTATATGGTTGACTATTTTAAAAAACTGATTACATATAATGATAGAAGATGTATCGAGACACAGTAATGGATATGTTTGATCTGGCAGAACAGTGGTTCATTAAAATTGCGGGGTTTGCGTTCGCGCCTGGTCCACAAAGTATGGAAAAAAAAAAAAAACGTTTACAAGTGTTTCTGATATAGATGTACATAATAATACTTTGATAAGTATGTTGTTAATTAAATAGGGATAGTATAATAAAATTGTGGGGGTTGCGTTTGCGCCTGGCCTTATCTGTGTAAGTATACTTTGATAATTATGTTTCAGTTTCAAGAAATATGGTATATAATAAAATTATGGGGTGTTCGTTCGCACCTGACCTCCATAGAATGGAAATATGTCACAAAGTTTAACAAGTTTTTTTTTAAATATAGATCCACAGAATATTGTGATAAGTATTTCAGTGTGAACAGGTATGATATAATAAATTATGGGGTTTATCTATTTTATTTTTACTTTCCTCATATTTTGCTTTGGTTTGATACCCCCAAATTCCACCCAAATTTACAACCCTTCCTTTTCATAACCTATCATACTTTCATAAATCAAAGTCCATTTTTTGTAGGCTGTTTTTGAACCCAATCAACGACGGGTACTTTTGCTAGCATATATATAATATATAATCTTTTCTCTACAATTTTATACATTATATAAATGCAACTTTGTGTATTTGAGTTCGTTCCTTATAGATTCTGAAACGACTGAAGAGATTTTCTTTAAGATTTACAAAACTTTTGTGTATAAGTCTGGATGTGACCTTCGTTAATTTTTGTCTCAGAATACCTCCGATAATTACCGACAATCGATAATCCAAACCATTTTTAAAAATTTATCTATCATCGATAAAGCCATTTTTTCCATGTCGTCGCTTAGCAACAATGATAGAACAACAGGACGTGAAAATTCTACTGTGGGTGAGTTGATAGTGTGTTTTATTTTTTTATTATTATTATTATTATTTTTTTTTTGCATGACACGGTGTGTAGGTTCAAACTCCGCACGTAAATTTCTTAATTTTTTCATTAACTGCATATAATTTTATAAGAATTGAAAATTTACATGATTTTTTTTTTTGCATGGCATATAGGCTACAGGTTCAAACAACGCATGTAAACTTCTTAATGTCTTTTTTCGTTAACTGGAAAGAAGTTTATATAAAATAAATTTATAAACATTTTGGACTAAGAGTTTTCAATATTTGTTGATAATCATTCAATACCGGGCAACATCGGGTCTCCATGCTAATATATATATATATATATATATATATATATATTGTTTTTAAAATATAATTTTAAAAATATAATTTAAAAAATAACATCTCTCTCTCTCTCACTCTCACTCTCTCTCTCTCTTTCTCTCTCTCTTTCTCTCTCTCTTTTTCTCCCTATATATATATATATATATATATATATATATATATATATATATATATATATATATATATATATATTCTCTCGTAAAATTGACGGACTGATTGATGACAAACAGGTTGTTGTTTTATATCATCCACCAAAAAACATCAGTCGATCGCATCTTTTCTGATCTTTACAGATAAGACATCTGTGTGATCTTGAGAACGACAAAAGGATGCAGCTACGAAACCGCTCGAACAAGATGGCGTCGAGTGTTGGCCGCTTATCAGCATGTTTTATCCCTCTTGCACTCTTTCACTTCGCTTATCGCGAAAAATAAAACTATTTTATGCGTGTAATCCTTAAAGATGAATGTGTATTTGGATTATTCATCTTGCTTTTTGTTCTCACAGTATTTCAGCCGATGTAATCTCCGACATTAGACACAAGGTCGGTTTTTAATATGCGGCGAGGAATCAGCTCCCCCAAAAGGGACACTTTGCTTAATAACAAAAAAATAAAAAAACTGTATCACTGATGAAGTATCTTTCCTTCTCTAACCGAGATCAAAAAAGTGAAGTGAAAAAAAATTGAAGTGCAGCATCAGACCAGATACTACAGTTTGATCCTGGCCCGAAGCCAAGAATCCTTTTATTTTTTAATTTTTAAAAATTAAACTTGCGTCTTATCGATTTCGGAAATCCTTTGTCGAATACGGAATTTCGAACTTTGACGGACTGAACGAGAATCATCCCCCCACTCCATATAATTTTAACTGGTATTCTGCAGTAGGTATTTTTTACGACCTAACCCAGCGTAGTTTAAACACTCCTAACCTCCCCATGGTAAAAATGGCTTTCGGAATGAACAACCCCAACCCCGAAAACTATGCTACATACTAAAATATACTATAAAAATTATAGGAGGGCGATTCTCGTTCAGTACCGTCGAACCTTTTAATTAATTCACGGAGGTAGATTACGCTCGTTCTGTCAGCCATGATCGAGTAGAAATTTCCAGTTGCTGTAAAAAGTAATATTTAATATAGTAAAATACGCTTAAACATATTTTAATTCATGCAGATTTCTTATTTATTATTACAGAACCAATTCTCTGTGTAATATTATATTCTACCTAATATATAGTATAGATATTAAAAGTTAAAAAAAACATGATTTGGGTGCCATCAGCTACAATAGAACAGAAACGAAAACATTTAGCTTATCAGATTGTGTTAAAATTACATAAAGACATCATCAAAAATAGAGAATCTATTTAATTTCGAAACACCTTATACATGGTTTCATTCACTAAAAACAATTATATAACTGTATCTGATGTTCGAAATTCTATAAATAACTCTTATAAAATAAGTTTT
>NC_136516.1:85269345-85399345 GCF_053919585.1 Euprymna scolopes | reverse complement strand
GCTTTGTTTATACTCTCTCTCTCTCTCTCTCTCTCTCTCTCTCTTCGATTTTTCTAAAGTTCATAAGTGCGATTCGAACATATAGAAACTGTTACAGGAGTAAAACGCACACACACACACACACACACACACACACACACACACACACACACACACACACACACACACACACACACACGCACGCACACACACAAACATTACATGAGATCAAGAATTACTGTATAATTGCAAATTATGCACCTTCTAAAAAGTAACGGACTCAACTGATACCACATTAAATTATCGAGAGAGTCAAGGAGGATGGAAAGATCGAGTAAAAAAAGCACTTACCAGACCTCCACTGGTTGGGGAAGCTTATTGCCACCGAAATTCTAGTGAAGACCAATGGTCGCTACCAACAAAAAATCACTGGTAAATGGCTGTTGCAATAACGCAAATTATCTTGTAAAGATTATGGAAAGAGGTGGAAAGTACTGGAAATCCGATGAGATGTCACTCAGACTCCAGGGAACGTCACATGTTATTCTCAAAGAGAAACCTGCGGCCGTTGCAATAACGCAAATTTTTTTTCAAAGATTATCGAAATAGGTGGAGAGTACTGGAAATCTGGAGAGACTTGTTGTCACTCAGGCTCCAGAGAACACAACAAGTTGTTCTCAAAGAGAAATCTTTGGTAATGATCCGCGTGACTAC
This sequence comes from Euprymna scolopes, assembly GCF_053919585.1. NCBI lineage: Eukaryota > Metazoa > Mollusca > Cephalopoda > Sepiida > Sepiolidae > Euprymna > Euprymna scolopes. The sequence goes on along the minus strand of NC_136516.1, from coordinate 85,398,652 downwards.
TCTTAGTGAGTAAATAATAATAATAATAATAATAATAATAATAATAATAATAATAATAAAAAAAATGATAATAAAAATGATAATAATGATAATAATGATAATAATAATATAGAAGTAAAGGAATATTTTTAGTTACGGAAGGAAATCTGAACCAATATGACAGTTTTTGACAAATGGGAAAATATATGTAAACGTCTTTATTTACATGTTTATAAATGCCAGTCGTTTATATTTATTTCATTGCAGTTGGTGTATTCATGAACGGTTGATTAAGTTCAAAGCGATGTACCTAGAGATGAAAGGCAAACTAATGTACGTATTTAAAAGCGAATTAAAGAACACACGAGGATATTTGATTTCTGCAAATATCCAAACAAAATGGCCGACCGACTAAATGGACAAAATGCAAAATGGCCAATCAACTAAATAGAGAAAATGGCGACCGTTCGAGCGAGCGGTTTCTTTCTGGTTAACCTTTGATTTGGCGGTCAGCAATTCGGATATGTCGTTAGAGAAAGATTTCAGTAAACGATGAAGATATAAATAGAGAGATGAGAAGAATAGGAGAGGAAAGAAAAGGAGAGAGCTGAGAGAAATAGACGAAAAGAGCTGAGAGAAATAGCGGAGAAAATAGAGAGGACGAAAGAAAGAAAACATAGCAATGCACTTAAAAGAAAGAAGAAAGAAAGGAAGAACGTGAAAGGATTGATGGGTACGAAAGAGAGAGAGAGAGAGAGAGAGAGAGAGAGAGAGAGAGAGAAAGAGAAGATAGAAATAAAAATGAATGAATGGTTAAAAGCAAAACAAGAAGTGAGAGAAGACGACGAGGATACGTTGTTAGATAGGGTTATGATCAAACTATGTAGATATAGAAAGAGAGATGAGAAGAAGGGAAAAAAGAAGAGAGGGAAGAAGAAGTAACCGGAAGTACTCTCCACCTTTTTCGAATGGAGAGTAAGGAGAAGGAAGAGGAGGAGAAGAAGAACGATAAAAGTAGGAGGGATTAGTAGAAATAGTAGTAAAAGTAGGAGTAATAGAAAGCAAAGAAAGAAAAAATAAAAAGGGAAGAGGAAGAAGAGAATAACTGTAAAAGAAGGAGGGTACTATTATTATTATTGTTATTATTATTATTATTATTATTATTATTATTATTAGTAGTAGTAGTAGTAGTAGTAGCAGTAGTAGTAGTAGCGGTAGTAGAAAAGAAAAAGAAGAATGAGAAAGGAGCAATAGAAAGAGGAATAGAAAAAGAAGTAGAAAAAGAAAAAGAGGAATAATAGAAGATGAAGGAGACAAATAACGAAAGGAAAGATGAGTAGTGGTAGGAGTAGGAGTAGTGGTAGTCGGAAAGTGTAGGATGAGTAGAAGAAGGAGAAGGAGGACGAGATGAGCGAGTAGAAGAAAAAAAGCAGGAAAAGAATAAGAATGTAGCAGAAAGAAAAATAGAAAGGAGAGAAGGAGTAGAAGAATGAGGAGAAAAAATAAAGAGGGGAGGAGGAGAAGACGAAGAAGAAGAAGAAGAAGAAGAAAAAAAAGAAGGAGAAGAAGAAGAAGGAGGAGAAGGAGGAGGAGGAGGAGATGAAAAAAGAAGAAAAAGAAGGAGAAAAAAAGAATAATGAGGATAGAAAAGTGCTGTAGGAGGAAATAATAATAAGAAATCAGAAAAAAGAAACGTAGTAAAAATCGTAATAGGTAGAAGAAGAAGAAGAAGAAGAAGAAGTAGAAGAAGAAGAAGAAGTAGAAGAAGAAGTAGAAGAAGAAATAGAAGAAGTAGAAGAAAAAAGGAAAAAAAAAAGAAATACAACAGAAAAGAATAATAATTAAAACGTAGGAAATGGTGGATGAGTGTAAGAAGAGGAGGTAGGAGAAGAGAGGAGAAGTAGTAGTATTAGTAGAAGAGGAAAAAGAGATAACCTGCCCCACTATTGAAGTAGATATTTATTTACTGCCTACCCCAACAAGATGTGACACAAGGTCGGAAAGTGGGGATGTCCAGCCAGCGCCCCTAAAAAAAGGGACACTGTGGCCTAGCAAAAATTAGCTGGGCATCCCCATCGGCATTCCCCTGTAGGGAGGCATAAGGCAACACTCGATAAACTTGCCCCACCCGAAACCCTTATGGCAAGACCTGTGAAGATGGATCTCCTAGATAATACCGAGACGGCGTACGTCAGTCCTGACCGCGCACCTGTCGGGCTGATTGTCAAGTACGGATTCTTGACTGGGATTTTCTATTAAGCAGCAAAGAGACACACCCTCCAACATTATAAATAATTAGCCTGGGTGCCTGGCGTTGTCCGGGTGTTTGGAGGTGTGTATTAAGCAAAAAAAAAAAAAAAAATAAATAAAAAAGTGGTAGCAGGCAGGCTCGAACCCGTGACGCGAAGGCGGAAAAGAAAGTAAAAAAAATAAACCGGACGTCTTACCCCTACTCCAGCAGACCAGAAAGTTAAAATTAGGCAAATGCAATTCAACCGATACGATGACTTGCAAAAATGGCTCGCAAAAAGTCGACCCCTCCTTGTAGAAAACTGCCCAGTTAAAGGTTAAGGAATTAATGTTTTTGGCCAATTTTTCGATATTTGTCGTCTGAGACATCGAGCTTCAAAATGATACAAATCTCATGAAAATCTGTTGCCTCCGTCGAAAGTTTTAGGCATACATACATACATACATACATACATACATACATTTAAACAGACTGGTGAGGTTTATAATATAGAAGATGAAAAAAAAAACAAAAAAAAAACAAAGCAAAAAAACAAAAACAAAAAAAAACGAATTGAATTGTAATTGAACCGATACACCCAGACTTTCAGTCCGTGTCGTAAACCACCTAGCCACCTCCATAAGAATTATTTAATATGAAGAGGAATCCCAGGGGTTGGCTAAAATATTGATTGATCAGCCCCTCCCCACTTCGCACATTTTTCGATCTTCTCTCTCTCTTTCCACGTAACCGTCACATATGATACTAATTTCATAGTTTTACTTATCCAAGCGATTCCCCGGAAGCCACTTATTCTTTTGACGCGATGTATTTACCGCTCACCTACGTTAAACGCGTCTCCATAAAACGGCGAAAACATGATTCTAATTTTAGTGTTTGCTCTTCTGTTGTTAGCGATCCTAATGTCGCGGTCTATTAAACTCACAATCTCTGGTCGGTATAGGCGTGCAGTGAACGAATAAGAACGGACACCCGCACCACAGGACCATTCTTCATTCATTCGTTTCGACTACCCTCTTGGTACTCCACGCCTGTCAGTTCAAAGGTCTTTTTTATATATAGAGATGAGCACATATTATAGGATAACTTAATACACAGCTTGTACGACAATGGCGATTTCTGGCGAGCTCGCTCCAAATAAAGACCAGAGAAGAAAGATCAGTCTCTCGCACTAAGAACCGGATTTTGCCCCCATCCCCCCGGGGGATTAATCAGTAAACGGTGTGTACAATGCGTGCAACATTAGTCATTTATTAACATAATTCAATGGTTGTTTGGCATCAAAAGGAGTCGTTTGATTGATGTATTTGGACATTGACAATGGCGACTGGATATCGGTACTATATCTGGACCGGGAGGCTGGGAACATAACAGCGATGCGATTGCTCAGCAAGGAAGTGTTGCCTGTGAGACGGATTCTGCACAAGATTAGCCAGATTCGAGAGACCGTATGTTCAGAGTAAATAATCTCTGAACCCTTAAAAAAAAAAACTAAAATAATAAAATAAGAAAATAATTGCGCGTTATATGTTTTGAAAAAACAAAAAAAGAAAAACAAAAAAAAACAAAAAACGCGTGGAACTTTTTACGTTTCTGTAGCATTTAATGCCACCAAGACAAATATACGGCACAATCAAGTTGACACACCGGTTCTCGCCAGATCACCGGTTAAGCAACATCGAGCCTGGCCAGTACCAGGTGGGTGACCATTTAGGAAAGAGACGCGCCGTATGTACCGCGAGGTAAAATACCAGGTTGAGAAACTGGCGTAGTCTATCCATCTTTCGAGGGTAGATGGGACTGTCTTAAGCGGTGGTAGGCACCCCGTCTAGTGATGGTGTCACGATAAAAAATACCGTTGATAGCCCTGGCGAAACATCAAGTATTCAGCTACCGACAATATTTTAATTACACTACAAACTCGTGTAGTGAGTTTACGACCGCGTCTGGTAGCACACTTTCCGAGAGACCAACGTCGAAACTATTCGGTATGATATTCTCAGGCAACATGACTTAGAATAAGTCTTAAATAAGTAGGCTCCGTCTACTGTGTTAGAAAACCTCTCAATATCTGTTAGTATGTAACGTTACACACGCTTACACACGTGTTAATACGCAGACACTCGGGATCCAACACGTTGTAGCAGAGTACGTCGCAAAGGAGACCAAGACGAAGAATAACTGAACTCACTTTTTTTCTTTTGAATCAACGGCATTTATTTCCGGGTACTTTCGCGAATAAAACGTGATCGTCATCGCGATGCCCAGTCTATGCACGTTTTCTTTTTATATCTTTTTCTTTTCTTCCTTGCCGCGACGTCACTTCACACACGGCTCGGTATTTGCATACAGCCGCCATACGCGCATCCACACTCTATTACAAGTATCGTATTTTTGTAAAAAAAAAAAAAAAAAAAAAAATTGAATTTCGCTGTCTTCGAATAAACTAAACTCGTTGACATGAGTCTTCTTATGACAGTTCTCCGAGCCTTACTACTTCCGTTCTGGCTTATGTCAAATTGGAAGCAGGTGTTTTATTTTGTGGCACCATCATTGGTAGACCGCCGTAGAGGACCAACAGGTTCTTTCAATTCGTTTTTTTTTTCAACAGAATCCTAGATGTTTTCCTAGATGTATTGTCTTCGCTATTGCTGCTGATTTCTGTCTACCCTCACTGTATAGTAATCTTCCTTAATATACGGGAGAGGCACACAGGTGGAACTGTGCAAGCCAGGGTCGTTCACGTTCATGAAATATTATGCATACACGTTTACCTGAATACATACAGCGCCTAGTATTCTCAAATGGTCACCTATCTAAAAATGATCTTACTCAACGTTGTTTAAATTCGGTGACCTAACGAGAATCGGCATGCCAATCCGCCAGAATATTCAAGTGGGTAACAGGTGCAAAACCTTGACTAGGATGACCTGGAATTGTGCAAGGAAGGGTCATTCATCTCCCTTGGGTATTACACATACACGCTTAACTGATTATATAGACCGTTTAGTATTCCCAAATGGTAACCCATCTGAATATACATGGTATGGTGGGAGGTAGCGTGATATTGTGTGAGAGTCAGGAAGATCCGTGACACTATTCCGACTGGTCGATGATAATGAAGGTATAATGCAATAATAATAATAATAATAATAATAATAATAATAATAATAATAATAATAATATATGACGATAATGTATACTCCCATAATAATGATAATAATACACACACACACACACACACACACACACACACACACATACATATATATATATATATATATATATATATATATATATATGTATATATATATATATATACGCACACCCGTATATATATAAACGATATAATTTCTCCCACTTCCAGTTGCGGATTTGTTAGCTCAGCTGGTAAGACATTTAACACCAACTGGTCACGATTGGAAGTGCCATGACGTCCAAGTTTTGAATCTCGAGGTTGATGTGCTGGCTATGTCTAGCCACGCTGACGAGTCGTAAAATTACGAAACACATGCCAATTGATGATTATATTTTAGCCACATGATCTAATGGATTGATCGTATGAGGCGTTTCCAATCATAGTTAAGTAACTTGATGCAATTGTTTCTTTTCTCTAGAATAAAAGTGAAGTAACTGTTCTGATATTAAGTTTCATCACTTCTGTCCTTGGGCAGTGAAGGATAAATCCTTTTAGACTAAGGCAATTTATAATAGTTATTCTATTCTAAGGTGCCACTTTTTGTGGAACTAGATGTTCGCTACATTAAAAACCGACCTTATATATAACTGTCCTCGTGGGCATGAAAATAAATCAGAACTGGTTAAACCGCAGTTTAGTGGCCTGAACATATTGACATAAAAATTTTGTACAGGCAATAAATATTGTTTTTATGTCGTTTTGTTAAATACTAGCAGTTCGACCCAGCTTTGCTCGGGCCCTATGTACTGTTCATAACTTGCCCTACGTGTGAATACACTTTATGTAAGATTTCAAATGTTTAAACCAAAACTTGCCTGAGAAATTCCATAGAGACCGTAGAGGTAAATTTTTTAAAACTTTGACCCTGATTTTAACCCCTTAACATTTATTATTATGGTCTCAAATCAAAATACAAAGTTTTACCCATGTCCAAGTTACCTAAATTTCAAGTCTTTAGACCCAAAATTGGCAGAGAAATTTGATAGAATCTGCAAAGGTCAACTCTTTCAAATTTGACCTTTTGGCAACTAAATTTTCGTCCTCAAACTGATTAATATGCTTGGTGAATGTCTGAATACCAGTTATGTATAAATTTCAAATGTTTAGACCCAAAATTGGCTAAGTGGTTTACTAGACACTGCAAATGCCAAATCTTTTGAACTTTGACCTCTTGGCAGCTCAAATTTTCGACCCAAACTGATTAAAAAGCTTGTCCTATCTTGAATACACTTTATGTAAAATTTCAAATGTTTAGACCAGAAATTAGCTGAGTAATGTGGTAAAGACCGCAGAGGTAAATTTAAAAAAAAAATTTGACCCCAATTTGGACCCCTTAACATTTATTGTTTTGGGCTCAAATTGAATTATAAAGTTTGATCCATATCCAAGTAACCTACATTTAAAATTTCAAGTGTTTAGACCCAAAATTAGTGGCTGAGTTTGGTAGATTTTTCAAAGGTCAAATCGTTGAACGTTGACAGCCAAATTTCTGGCTGGAAACTGATCAAAAAAGATTTTCTCAAATCTCAAGTCCCTAAACCGAAAATTGATTATTGAATTATTTGGTAAGAAAATGTGTACACCCCCCCACACACACATTTTCACTTTTAGACATATATAGATTAGTAACTGAGGAAATATTTCGCGTTAAACCTGACACTTACAGTCTTAAGAACACGCTTGAAATGTGTCCATATGCTGAAATAATTGCTAGCAAAAACAATGGCGTCTTCATAGAAACGGAAGTTAGCGATTATTTACGCATATGTAATCATTTCAAACATGTTCTTTCTCAAAATTACAAACATAAAACTAAATACACTTTAAACTCTAAATTGTTTCCCCATTTATTTTAATATTTAATAAAAAACAAAAAATAAAACAAAAACCATATTTATCACTTCGACACAATTTTTCATTTATATTGCATTATATTATGTAGGGTATAATCACGTTGACACAACGGTCCTCGCTAGATCACCGAAGTTAAACAGCATTGAACCTGGTCAGTGCCAGGTGGATGACTAATTTGGAAATTCCAGGCGCTGTGTGTAGGGGAACGTCGAAAACTCCTTGCAAGAGTTGCAAAAACATAACGTCGTCATCTCCCCTAACTGAGATCTGCATGCGACTAGGGACCGCTTGCAAATGTTATACTCCCGTGAAACTTTGTCCTTCGGAGAAAGCCGGTTGAACCCGCCTTAGGGTTATTGCCGTGCGTACGCGCGAGCGAGCGCGCGCACACACACACACACACACACGCACACACACACACACACACACACACACACACACACACACACACACACACACAAGCGTGTTTTTCTTTAGATTACAAGCGTAATACTAACTAGATTTTAACTCAAAATGTTTCATCGTTCACTAATATTTAACAAAACAATGCGATAAAACAATATTTATTGCTTATACACAGTTTTTGCATCTACTGGTCACATAGCACTAAAATAAACAGAAAATGGTAATCATAGACAAAAGAGTTTATAACAAGTAAAATGTTTAGGTAGATAAATAAACAGATTTCAAATTTGTTCATTTCAATTTGCCGACATATTACATTACTTTTGCGCATGCGCAAATTCATTCATCGCTTGAAGTTGTTTAATTTTAAATCTTTCTTATCTATCTATCGATGGTTCAAACGGTAAGAAACGCGACATGTACGCTAAATTTTTTGGTTTCGATTCTAGTTGATGGTACCTAAGTCATTTAAAAAAAAAATTGAAATTAGTATTAGGTACAATCTTCAATTAAATTCTGACTCTAATGATAAATTCCCGAACCCAAACTTTCCATTTGCGGAGTTTTGCTTGCTTTGAAAACAACCATCGGATTAGACTACAATGAAAACGAACTGCTAATTAATGAGATTGTAATGTTATGACCCTTTAGGCTGTGATCATAGCGTAGTATCTGTTAACTGTAGCAGGCGAGGTCAAGGGCCAAAACATTATTATTATTGTTATTGTATTCTTGTTAATTGATTTGAGCGACGGATGGTCGCTGGATCAGTTATTATGATTAGAAGAATAAACAATTAAATTGTGAAAGAAATGATTGACGTGTGAATCGCAAAAAGAATGTGAAAATAGAAAAATATATGTAAACATTATTTTGAGGTTTTGAATAAACAAACAACTAGGTGGATTAGATTGGTATGAGACACGTAATTAGGTGACGTGGGAGAACACGTGATGTAGTTAGTTTTGGAGAGATTGAGAGAGTCGAGGATTGACCACCAGAGCGGACAGACGTCTAGACAGGGGTGGACCGACAGCTAGGAGCAGGCTGTATGAACAGAAAATGTAGATTAACTGCAAATCCCGTGAAAACCAATTGAGACAACTGTAATAAATTTATATTACAAAAATATAAAGAGTTGTTTTAATGGTTTCACAAATAAGAACAGTTGTTTCAATTATATGGTGCTGATCGCTTCATGGTTGTCACGGAGCAGCGGGAAGATACAAAAGAACTGTTCCAGAAAAAGGTATGAAGCATATATTATTCTTCTTACATATGAACTGTAAAATATTCCGTGTGATAAGTCTGATACAACATGATTCAGTTTACACGTCAATATCATGTCCTTATACATACATACATACATACATACATACGACTTATACGTTTATTATCTGTCTGTTAAGAAAACAATACCTTACATCCACTAGATAACACATGACACGTTTTAATATATCATCTTCTTTAATACAAATCAATATACAACAAGATGTTCTTTTGCAAAGCAAAATTCAAATTAGTTAACTTTTCCAACTTTGATTATACACACATGACCATTTTATTAGAAGAGTATTGCTCGTTTAAACGCGTCACTAAGTTCATTGTTGCAGGTCTATTAGGAGGACGACGCACATTGAAATGGCGCGTAAAATATCTTTGCGTTGCAACAATTGAGCGTCCATTTTCAAAGTAAAATTCAATCGTCTTCACTCGTCGTCCTGTTGTAAACTTTTCAATACCAAAAATTTCCAAAGATTCTATTTTATAACTATGAAAAAAGAAATTTAAAATATATTAATAGGAAAAACGTTATTTAATTTTTAAAATGTAAAGTGACTTATAGCCCCCCCATATATATATATATATATATATATATATATATATATATATATATATATATATATATTCAATAGAGAATTGGATCGGTGATGATAAATACGAAATCTTTACGAATTAAAATATATTAAAGCGTATTCTACGACCCGGCAACGCCCCCCGTCTCCGCTAGTTATTTAATAAAACTTTTTACTAATTACTGTTTAGCTTATTTATTTAGTATAGTAAATGGAATTCTTTTAAGTAATGAGACGGCCATACAAGCAGAATTGTAAAGCCCTCATAAATACAAGCATAATTGTAAAGCCCTCATAAATACAAGCATAATTATAAAGCCCTCATAAATACAAGCATAATTGTAAAGCCTTCGTAAATACAAACAGAATTCCAAAGCCTTCATAAACACAAGTAGAATTGCAAAGCCCTCATAAATACAAGCAAAATTGCAAAGCCATTATAAATACAAGCAGAATTGTAAAGTCCCTATAAATACAAGCAGAATTGTAAAGTCCCTATAAATACAAGCAGAATTGCAAAGCCTTCGAAAATACAAACAGAATTCCAAAGCCTTTATAGACACAAGTAGAATTGCAAAGCCCTCATAAATACAAGCAAAATTGCAAAGCCCCTATAAATACAAGCAGAATTGTAAAGTCCCTATAAATACAAGCAGAATTGTAAAGTCCCTATAAATGCAAGCAAAATTGCAAAGCCCCTATAAATACAAGCAGAATTGTAAAGCCCCTATAAATACAAGCAGAATTGTAAAGTCCCTATAAATACAAGCAAAATTGCAAAGCCCCTATAAATACAAGCAGAATTGTAAAACCTCTATAAATACAAGCAGAATTCTAAAACCTTCATAAATACAAGTAGAATTGCAAAGCCCTCATAAATACAAGCAAAATTGCAAAGCCCTTATAAATATAAGCAGAATTATAAAGCCCTGTTTAAAACATTTTGGATGGGAAGCAAAACTTCTTAGAATTCATTAACCACGGTGAAGTCGGCTGTACTGCATTTTTTTTTACATCGAATCTATTCGATGTTATTCTTTTACAATACTCTTTTGAAGGTATTGAAAAACCTTTCTGCTTGCCCGTTAGACCGAGGATTATAAGTTGGTGTTGTGATATGTTCATGGCCAGTGACTTTGTGTAACAATTTAGAAAAGTTTTGGAGAAGAAATATACCCAGCGACACTCACCAACAGCCAACACATAAATAGCAGCTAAGACATGTTTCTTGTTTGCAGTCTTTTTTTAAACCTTTTTTTTTACATGGAGTTCACCACTTATCAAGGCCCAATGGCCACTAATGGATAAGAGTTATTGTGTGTACAGTAATCAAAGGGATAGTGTAGCAATAGTATTGGATAATTTGTAAGGTGTCATTACTTAGAGGGCGGCGGTTCATCAGGAATTTGTTTGTGTTGGATTTGAAGATATCCAGGTTGAAGTCGGGAGGGAAACAGGCAAGCGAAACAGAGTTCTACAGGCGTGCGGTTCTAAGAAAGAAGCTTTGTTCATGGTATCTACATTTTGATTTAGGCACAGATAGGGAGTGGGGAAAATTATTGACGGTGGTTTCAGCTAGTCGGGTGTTTTTTGAAAAAGATTGGCGAGGGGAGACCAGAGAATGGAGCTCAGACGAGCACCTGCCATGGAAATAACGATAGAACAATGGCAGGCTCGCTACGTCTCTTCTGTGGGAAAGAGGTTGCAGGGTAGAGAAAAGGGCATCCCCCACTAAGCCACGGAGTCTATTTTGTACTCTGTCAAAGCAGGATAGGCTGTTTTTGGCAGCCCCCGCTCAGATGTAGCAGCAGTACTCCATCTTTGGACGTACTTGACTCTTATATAGATAGAGAATTGCATCATTAGTGAGATATCTTCTGGAGCGGTAGAAGAATCCCACCATTTTCCCAACGACCTTGGCCACAGACTTGATGTATGTGTTCCATTTAAGATCAGGAGTAAAGGTCAAAAGAAAATAAATATGAAATGAATTAGCAATAGAGCACATTTTTCCTTTGCTTTTTTTTTCAGTATGAAATTAAAGAGACTGAATTACGTATTTCTTTTCAGAAAAAAAATATATACTTTTTTGTGTGACTTCGTTTTGTGTTGTCTTTTTGTGTCGTATTCTTTTAAAAAATTTCTTTTTCAGTTGGTTAAATTATTTTATCATTTTTGGAACTTATTTCCGTTCAGACTCAATGGTTTTCTTTTCCTTTGTGCATGTCCGTTCTTGAATTCAGTTTCGCTTTATTTTTCCCCTTTGGAGTTCTTCTTAGAAAGAATTTTTTGTCCGTCTTCAAAATATCATACGCTCATCTTTCGTCGCCAACTGATATAACTTTCTTTAGATAACCATAGTACATGACATGCACTTAGGGTTAATCCAAAGGTTTATTTATAAAGGATACAATATGACAATCTGACTCGCTCGGTGTCTTCCGAACTCTATAATCCCGGGGGAGTATATCTACAATATCTATATTATTGTCAGGAGGGGTGCTAGGTCATTCCATTATAACAGAAACAAATAACGACGAATTTAAAACAATTCTTTAGTAAATTCTTTTTTAGACTTTTTAAAGCTAAAAAGAATTAATTAAAAAAAAAATGAAATATTATTTTCAATGAAAATTCAACACATCACATTGTTTTTTTTTTCTGAATAATTTTTAATACAAATATATTTAAATATACATACATTATAAAGGAACAGATTCATAATAAAAAACTTACTGTCTCCTCACAATATGATTTTTTTCATTATAAAATAAAATAGCAAATTTGAGACCGTAAACAGACAGCTATGTTTTTTTTTAAAAACATTTTTGGAGAGGAAATGGTTTTAATGATTTTTAACTGATAAAGAACGACTATAAAGAAAGGTAATTCGTTTCTCATTAATTAACGTTTGCGATGTTTTTCTGTGACACTAGACGTGCAGACAAGTAAATTAATATTTATATTTTAACTCGAAATGGTTAGACAATTTTTCATCGCACTATATTCAGGCCACTAAACTGCGGTTTTACTTAGGTACTTTTTACTATTGGTTAATGATATATGCGCTTAAGCATGTTACTGCTAGGTGATACGCGGTTTTACTTAGGTACTTTTTACAATTGGTTAATGATATATGCGGTTAGGCATGTTACTGCTAGGTGATACGCAACACGTAGAGGGTTCAGATGAATTTAGTGGGAGGCAACAAGGGAGATAATATCCAACAATATTCTAATTTGTTGCTTTGGCCTACATAGACCATTGCAGAGAAAAAAGGAACTGGATGGGAAAAAAGATGATATTCGGCCATTTTTATCATCGGTAATTACGATTTGATGGGAAACGTTGGCAGTTGTTGTAGAAAAATGCATAACGTTTGACTTGGTGTTATTTATTGTTCGAATGTTCTCTTAACAAAGAAAAATGTTTGGAGGATCTGATCGGTATGCGTTGTATGGAAATAGAAGTTGGAGGATAGAAAAGTAAAAGAAATATGACGAAAAAAATGGCGAAAAAGATAAACTATAAGATCAAAGCGGTAAGGGGAGAGGATGAGAGGGGGAGGGAGAGACAGTGAGGAGAGGGAGAGGGAGGAAGAGGGGGAAAAGAGAGGGAAAGAAAAAAAGAGAGAAAGACGCGATTAGAAGTGATACGATTTTAACTATGTCGTTAGAGAGAGAGAGAGAGAGAGAGAGAGAGAGAGAGAGAGAGAGAGAGAGAGAGAGAGAGAGAGAATGAGAGAGAGGAGGGGAGAGGAGAGAAAAAGAGAGAAAGAGAAAGGCGAGAATAAGAGTAATATGATTTTAGCTAAAGGAAACAATGATGAGAAAGATAAAATATAAGGACAAGCGGTAGAGAGAGGAGGAGAGGGAGACAGAGGGAGGAAGAGTGAAAGAGAAAGGAAAGGACGAAGGGAGAGGGAGGGAGAGAAATAGGAGGAGAGAGGAAGAGGGGGAGAGGAAGAAAAGAAAAAGAGAGAAAGAGAGAGAAAGGCGAGAATAGAAGTGATAAACTCCTTTAACTTCCGTTAACTAGGTGTCGTCGGACAGAAAGAGCGAGAAGGGGAAAAGGAAAGAAGGAGAAAAAGAAGGAGCTGGAGAGGAAGAAAGAGAGAGGGGGAAAGAAATAGAAAGAGAGGAAGAGAAGGAGAGCGGGAGAGAAAAGGAGATATATATATATAAAAAAAACAAGAATAGAAGTGATACAATTTTAACTAGTTGTCATCGAAGAGAGAGAGCGAGAGAAAGAGGAGCGGGAGAGAGAAAAAGAAGGGTAAGGAGGAAAAGGAAGAAAGGTAGAAAGAGATAGAGAGAGAAATAGAGAGAGAGGAGGAGGAGGAGAGAAAAAAGAGAGAGAATAGAAGTGATACTACTTTAATTGGCTGTTGTCGAAGAAAGAGAAGAGAGAAAGAGAGTGAGGAGAAAAAGACGACAGAGAGAAAGAGAGAGAGAGAGAGAAAGAGGAAGAGAGAGAGAGAGAGAGAGAGAGAAAAAAAATTTTGTGAGAAAAAAGAGAAAAAAAAAGAGAAAAAAAGAGAAAATACTAATGATACGATTTTAATCCATCGTTACCAGAGAGATAAATAGAAAGAAAGAGTGGATAACGGAGGAAGGGAGCGAAATAAAGAGAGGGAGAGATGAAGAAAGCCTGTATGTGAAAGAGAGGGAGGCAGTAGCGATAGAATTTTATAGAGAGGAAGGAATATATATATCGGTGCCAATAAAGTCCGTGAGCACATTAAAATATTTATAACTTTATTTGTGTTTGCAACAGAAATAATCTGTAAAGAGAATTCAATTTTGGATCAATTCATTTTTAAAATTGAACACGGACTTTATTGACAACCTGTATATATATATATATATATATATATATATATATATAAGAGAGAGAGAGAGAGAGAGAGAGAGAGAGAGAGAGAGAGAGATGGAGAAGGAAAGGAGACACAGAGAATAGAATTAATACGATTTTAACGGTGTTGCTGGGAGGGAAAGACATATATATATATATATATATATATATATATATATATATATATATATATATAGAGAGAGAGAGAGAGAGAGAGAGAGAGAGAGAAAGAGGGAGAGTGTGATGAGGAAACATAGAGGAAACAGGGAGCAAAAGAGTATCTATATTATATTTTGCTTACTTATTCCTTAGTTGCATTTTAAAAAAGAACAAATACAATTTTTGAAGGCCAAACTGCTAAAAAAAAAAAGTTAAATTCGCGAAATTTAGCTTTAAAGGCCAATCTGACAACCCTGGACAAGAATATGAGACTGACCTCCTCTTTGATGTCGCCTCGTTTTCGAATATAATAATAATAATAATTATAAAAAAAACCCGAAAGAAACAGAGCCCAAAAAGAAGAATATTGCCTCCCAATAGGTGCAGGATTGAAGGAGTGAGTAAAATATTATCCCTTACAATGTGATTTTATTATTTGTATTGAACTATGTAGCACAATAGTACTTTCTGAGTATTCATTAGCACTTATTAATCTCATTTGGATCAGTCCTATATTTAACATACAATGGACATTATTTTCAAAGAAGTGTTAATAAACACATATTTGCTGCTATTGTTATTGTTTTTTTCTGTCCATAAAACGTAATCTTTTGTGCTATTCAGAAAAAAATATCAGCTTTATAAAAACATGTTTCTCATTCCATGGAATTTCCACGGGTCCTGCTAGTAGTATATTACGCTATTTGAACTGGTCGTAAATGGATAAGGAAAGAAAAAGCGAGAGAAAAAAAAAAAGGATATGGAGAGGCCCAGAGCGAGCGAGCAAGCGAGAGCGAGAGTGTGTGTGTGTGTGTGTGTGTGTGTGTGAGAGAGAGAGAGAGAGAGAGAAAAGAGAGAGCATTCTAGTGATCCGATTTTAACTCGTCATTCCAGATGAGAGTAACAGAGAGAGAGAGAGAGAGAGAGAGAGAGAGAGAGAGAGAGAGAGAGAGAGAGAGAAAAGAGAGAGCATACCTAATGATCCGATTTTAACTCGTCATTACAGATGAGAGTACAAGAGAGAGAGAGAGAGATAGAGAGAGAGAGATAGAGAGATAGAGAGAGAGAGATAGAAAGAGAGAGAGAAGATGAATGATGAATAAACAAATAACGAAGGTGCCCGGATGTCTGATACAAGACAACGATTATATAAAATGGCGGAAGACTTATTTCTTTTTTTTTTTTTTTTTACTTTTCCTTTTTTTTCTTTCTTTATATTCTCTTAATTTATCATCTCTACTTTTCCATTTTTTTTCTGGACTTTGGCTCGACCATATTTTTAATTAATGGCCGAAATGTAATGCAGCAAGATGGCCGGTTCTTTACTGTATCCTTCTGGCAATCGTCCGTTAAAAGACATAAGAAGTTATTGTGGATGGCACATGGTATTCTCAAGCGATAGCTTATTCACGTGCAACGTACACTTCTGAATTTTTTGAGATGAGCAATGATAGTTTTTATTAGGACTAATCTTCTCACCCCGCGTGTTATTTTCACAACGTATGCACCTGAAGACGGTTGGAGGTTACGTCGACTGAACCGTTGTTTATATATATCTATCTATATATATCTATATATATATATATATATATATATATATATATATATATATATGATATTTATATTTTGTGTACATAAAGATGTTAGTTGAGACAGATCATTGGTACCGTCGGTTTCAAGCCCGATAATAAGGCCCGTTTAAGGTATCCTTATCAAGCTCTCTTCAGCCAATATTTGTCTCGTATATATATATATATATATATATATATATATATATATATATATATATATATATTATATTATATATATTATATATATATTATACATACACGCACGCACACACACACACACACACACACACACACACACACACACACACACACACACACACACATATATATATAACTTCACTTCTCCATGGTGTGATGGTTTTTTTCTGAAAGCTTTAATTTATCCTGGACACCAATAATTTTGTTTTCTCGTTCTTTATGGATTACCAATGGATTATCAATGAATTCATTAAGGATTTGTCCTGTTCTGGATTTTACCTTCTTATTAATTGGATTTTTACCATATCCATTTTCTTATTTTTTCCTGTTTCCTGCATTTTTAATCATTTTGAATCCCTATAACATGCCACTAACTGTTCAATAACCTTTTGGATGCAAGTATTATTAATTTCATATTTGTAGTTCCTTTCAATGCATTAACCTGCAAAATTTATTGTATATTTTGTAATTTCTGTTCCTCTTCTTTCCTCTTATAAGAAAAATTGCGCTTTTCGAAACTTCACGGAATAAGGCCTTTCTTGTTTATTTGTATTTCTTGTATAATTTTAATTTTATATACTTTCCTTAAAGATGCCTCATGTTTTTTTTTTAAATTTCAATAAATTTTAAATAGGATTTTTCTATTATATATATATATATATATATATATATATATATATATATATATATGCCAAAGTTCATAATGATATATATATGATATATATGATATATATATATATATATATATATATATATATATATATATATATGCCAAAGTTCATAATGATATATATATGATATATATGATATGTATATATATGATATATATATATATATATATATATATATATATATATATATATGCCAAAGTTCATAATGATATACTATATATGTATGATATAAATATAAATATATATATTTCTACATTTTTTTAAGGTTTACTGTTTTAGCTAGGCACAGTAAAAAAAAAAAAGGAAAAATAAACAAGTAGTTGTTTTTTTTTTAAACAAATTAAAATCTATTAAAATCCATTATTCTTGAATTCTTGAGCAACTTTTTTTTCCAGAAAGGAAAAAGCCTGAATTTTATGATGTGAAAAGCAGAATCATATAAAACTTTTTCTACTTATTTTTAAATAGAATTTAAAATGTAAAATTTTCCAAAACCACAACATTCACCACCAATTTTATCTCGATCGCAAAAATATTAATTTTTTTTATTAAAGGTTTTTGAACCAATTATTATTATTTTGTCTAAATAAGATTTAGGATGATTTACTATAAGAATATGCAAAAATATTATCATTTGAATTTCAAATAATTCCAACTTTTTATATCACTCTATAGATTTGCGTAGCGAAATTAAAAATAAAAAACAAACAATGATAGTTTAAAATAATCTACGGAAGCTTTGATAGGACTAAATAAACTTAATTTAGCCATGTATTTTTAATATTTGATTTGACGCAATTTGGCAAGTGCTCGTCTGAGCTCCATTCTCTGGTCCCCCCTCGCCAATCTTTCACGAAAACACCCGACTAGCTGAAACCACTGTCAATAATTTTCTCCACTCTTTATCCACGCCTAAATCAAAACGTAGATTCCATGAACAAATCTTCTTTTTTAGAACAACATGGCTGTGGAACTCTCTGCTGCTTGTCTGTCCCCTCCCCCGAATTCGACTTGGATGTCTTCAAGTCCATCACAAACAAATTTCTGATGAACCGCCCTCTCTAGTAATGACACAATATCAAATCCCCAATACTATTACTACAATGCTATCCCAATGATTACTGTACACACAATAATCCTTGTCCCCGAGTGGCTCCTGGGTCTTGATAAGTGATGACCCCCATGTAATCTCTCTCTCTCTCTCACTCTCTCTCTCTCTCTCTCTCTCTCTATATATATATATATATATATATATATATATATATATATATGACAAAGTTCATAATGATCGGTTCATTAGTTAATGAGTCCATCGTATGAAACGGTATATATATTATATATATACGGTTTGATATGATGGACTCATTAACTAATGAACCGATCATTATACACTTTGGCATATATATATATATATATATATATATATATATATATATATATATATATATATATATATATTCTCAGCAGCATGATGGGTAACGTGGGCACATAATTTTTCGAAAATGAATGTGCAATAAACAATACCATCACACTTACGCCCCGGTTCTTATAAAATAACCAAAGTTAAGCAACGTTGTGCAGGGTCAGTACCAAAAGCAAGTGACCTGCGGATGGAAGCAATCAGAAAATCTACCCGCATTTTACCTGGAAGTAGTGGATTTTACTACTAGTCATTAAAAGAGTACGAGTACAGTAAGATTATCCGTGTTAATATTTATAAAACAAACACAGAAGCTCCAAGGTGTTTCTCGGTGTATATGCCGTTGTTCGATCTTGTTGGAACCATAATCCGGGCCTATTTCGAATTTGTAGGCGCAGGAAGTCTGTAATTATAGTCCGGTATCCCTCTCCAGTATCAATGACAACATTTTTGTCTTGATCTTCAAAAAAAAAAAAAAAAAAAAAAAAAAGGGCCCAATAATCTGTTACTGCACATTGATCTTCATTATACATTGCACTTTTTTGAAATGCAACTGCTTTTGGGGAATTGTCCTTGGATTTTCAGAACCCTAAAATCTGTTATTTTATTTATTTATTTTTTTTACACAGGCATCATCACATTATCAAGGCCAAGAGGTCACTCAAGGATAAGGGTTAAAGAGTGTACAGTAGAAATTGGACAATATAGTAATCATTAGTAATGAAAATTCGGTAAATTTGATGACTTATATCGAACGGCTTATCAAGAACTTATTTACGTTAGACTTGAACACAACCATATTGTAGTCAGCCGGAAAGCAGGAAAACGGAAGATAATTCCACAGGCGTGCAGTTCTAAGAAAAAAGCTTTGTTCATGGAATCTACGTTTAGGTTTAGGCACAGATAAAGAGTGAGGGGGAATTATTGATAGGGTTTTCAGCTAGACGAGTGTTTCTTATTTTGTTTTTTAAAGAATCCATCCCAACTAAAATGTGCTTCATCTGATATAACCAACTTTTGCAGGAAATTGGAGTCATTTTAGACAAGTTCTTGCATTTGAACTGCATATTAAACCGTTGTTTGAAAATGTTCAGGCTTCAAGTGTTGAACAAGCTGCACTTTATAAGGAAAGAGTTTTAAACTGTGCAGAATATCGTGTAGTGAGCTTTGACATATCCCGAGTTGTTTGAAACGTCGTCGAATCGATGTTTCAGGATGCTGGTCCACGCTTTCTCGCACTCTTTCCCTATTTTCATTTAAGATGACGTTTTGAGGTCTGCCAGCTCGCGGTATAGCTCCTTGGTCTTCAAATCGGTGCACAATATTTCGAATTGTATTGTGACTTGGGCTATCTCTTACATGGAAATGCCTCTTTGAGTCAAAACAATTGACCCCTGATTTTGGTAAAACAGTTTCATAACTTTTGTACGTTGTTCAATGCTATTCTTATTCATAATTAATTTTCAAAAATTTATCTGTAAAATATCAGAAATAGAGAAAAAAAACTCAATAATGGTAAAATGACAAAAATTTTCAATCCTTCAATGACTTTTTTAGACAGCCTGTACTTAGATAGAATCCAAGAACAGTCTCCAATTTAATAGGTTCATCACTATCAGGGAAGCTCCAACCCCTGTCCCATCACTGCAATGCTGCATTATTGTGCTTGTTTTGCAAATATTTTAATGGAATGTGCTGTGATGAACTCATAGCATTTGGATAACGAAGCCACCGACACGTATGCAAGTGACCAAGCCGTAGGGTGAACGTGACATCACAGAAATAAATGGATATAAATGATGTCGGGATCGGAGGAAAAAGAAGGAGAAAAAAGAAAGTGGCAGTGACAGAAACTCTTAAGCACGTGTCGACACGGCAGTGTTTTTTTTTAACAATGTTGCGGCACAACAGGAACTATTAAGCAAATTACACACAGAACACCTGGTTATAGATACTGACTAAAAAATATAATTGACCATATTGTAACTGGCTTGGAAAATACCTGCCAAGCGGCTTGGTGTGGAAACGATTGGTAATAAGTGGCTTTTCTTTTAACTGGAAAAAAAAACTCGTGTCGAATTTCTTTCCTTTGTTCCTTTGCGAAACCCTGCATACAAAGTACGGAGAATTATTTGGAATCGTTAGAAAGTATAACTGCACACGTGTACATACATATCCGAGACTAACCTGAGAAGCAGCAAAATATCATCCGTTCATGGTTGAAGTTCATAGATGCTGGAAAGCCTTCTATTTCAGTAGTTTCTTCGGACTGGTATGGATAATGTTGGATAGACATTATCATTGAGATAATCCGTTGATAAAAAAACTGGGGAAATTAAGGTCAGGTGAGTGCGAAGACAGTGCAGAATTACACCTACCTATGAGACGATCACCAAAGTGTCCTCGCATATAATTGAACGGGGATTAAAATAACTGTTGGATAATCATTACTGAACTTTCTCACGGAAGTTTATTTGTATCGAATATTGTTGGATTGGAGAAATGATCGTGAATTTTATAAACCATCAAGGATGGCATATTATATAGTACTATATGCACACATCAAAGCAATCATCATAACAAGGATATTTGCAATCTCTAATCCACTCGGGCAGAATAAAAAAATAGGAGGCATTACTTTTGGAACGCCCCTAGACGGTCAAAATTTCTTCAATTCTGATATTGATTACGATATTCCTGGCCCTGTCGGTGGGGCATTAGAATACGCCGACTGCCCCCCCCCCTGCAGAGGATAAAAGTCCCTCAATGGGGGTCCTGGATATGACCTTAAACTATATCCAGTGGTGAGGCCCCAGCTTGTGAGCTTTGGGGAGTATGGAGCCACCCTTTAATTACCTTTGCTCCCAGGTCCACTCTGACCCGGAGTGGTAGTACCTGTTAGGGTCCCAACTATGGCTTGAATAGAAACCGACGTGAATCAACAAATATATTCTATTAAAAAAATTTTTCTTCAAAATCTTTGGATTCGGCATTAAATAACCCGAAAAGGTTGATATGCCGTAAAACAAAAACAACCAACCAACCAACCAACCAACGATATTCCTAAACGTTCCAATTTTTCCTACACTAGTAATCGTCCAAACATTTGCCATCCAAGTTTGTTTGTACAAAAAGCGTTCCAAAAGAAAGGCTTCCTATTTTTATTCCGCCTAAATGGATCAAAGAGGATTGACTGAATTTCTGCATTCATGGCCTGAAAGTTTCTTTTTTTTCTTCTTTTTTTAATTACATTTTCACTTTAAACAAAGCACAGTACCACTTTGATGCAAGGGGCTACTATCAGAGACATAAGTTGCAATGATACTATGTAGGGAGTTGAGCAGCAAGATGTCTGTTCACATTACACTTGAACTTCTTTTTTGCATGTCGGTACAGTTGGGGAAGCAGGAATCCGGAAGGGAATTCCAAAGTCTAGCAGTTCTGGGGAAGAAACTATTAGAGTTGAAGGCCTCCGTACATCTAGAGATCTCTCCTGTGTAAGAGTGGGACTTTGCTGTTTGTCGAGTTTGTCAAGGGTATTTACAACGAGGGGGTACAAGTTCTTGTAGTTCGTCGGAGCATCCACCATTAAAATACTTGTAAAACAGAGAGAGGGATGCAACATTTCGTCGATGGGACAGAGGTTGAAGCTTAGATGACAGTTTAGGACCTATCAGGTTGTTGACTTTTTTAAACTCTGCCCAGGAGCGAGAGACTGGTCATCTCTCTCTTGCAGATATTGGTGGTGTGAGATTCTAATAGAAGCAAACCCCCGTGTCATGGACGTTCGTCAGAAGCAGAGATGCGTCATTGAATTCATGGCAAAAGTGGATTGATAATAGTGGTGACTATGTAGAAAAGTACATTCTAAAGAACAAAAAATCACCCATTATAATGGTAGCTTCGTAGCTCTTCAATTTCTTTTTTAGTTAAAAAATAGGAAGCATTACTTTTGGAACGACCTTCCGAATATGTTCTTTAGTCAGGTACTTTCAGCATTGACATTACATTTTCGTCAGTCTGTCCCGCCTTTTCTTTGTTAAACGCGTAAATTAAATGGACACATCTTTATCATATCTGTTCTTATTTCTTTATTGATTATATATCGCGTAGTACTAACCTGGAAGCTGCGGGTATGTCCTTGTTTTGCGCAGTCAGACACGAATATGAGATTGATGGTCAGATGTCATTAATGGGCGGAAGCCGTTTGGTTGATATTGGTTCGTATTTTTTACTTGTTCTAATTTAATTGTGTGTGTGTTTCTTGTTGATTTGTAAGGTTGACCATTGGCAACCTGTACCACGGTGCAGCAAACTGAATCGAAAAAAACAAAAACGTCCTCACAACGATTTAGCCGAAATCGTCTCAGGTGTCGCTTAACCTGACAAAATTTAAGCTAAAATGGATTATTAGTTTACAAATTACAATTATTTAAGTGAAAGCATTGTTGCAGGTTTTCAAAATAATGTTTAAAAAAATCTGAATTCTGCGTGTTGATAAACATTGGTTTGCGATGACAAAAATACCGTTCAAGTAAATGAGATTAAGAGATGGTATATTGATTTTGGACACGGTCGTATAGACACAATGTTGCTCCCAAATTCGGAATTTGGTGGTGGTAGAAAAGGGATTATGATTGTATAAAATGTGAACTGGGTGAAAGAATAATGGTATGGTAGAAAAAGGAGAGAAAAATAGTAGAAGGAGGAGTAGTAGTAATAGTAGTAGAAAAAGAAGAAAAAGAAGAATTAGTAGAAGAAGAGAAGAAAAACGAAAAAAACAGTCGTCATAGTAGAAGAATAAGAAGTAGTAGAAATAGTAGTAAAATGGTAGTAGTAGTAGAAGAAGAAGAAGAAGAAGAAAAAGAAAAAGCAGTTGTCGAAGAAGAAGAAGAAGAAGAAGAAGAAGAAGAAGCAGAAGAAGAAAAAAAAGAAAAAAGCTGTTGAAGAAGAAGAAGGAGAAGAAACAGAAGAAGAAAAAAAAAGAAAAAAGCTGTTGTCGAAGAAGAAGAAGAAGAAGAAGCAGAAGAAGAAAAAAAAAGAAAAAAGCAGTTGTCGAAGAAGAAGAAGCAGAAGAAGAAAAAAAGAAAAAAAGCAGTTGTCGAAGAAGAAGAAGAAGAAGAAGCAGAAGCAGTCGTTGTAGTAGAAAAAGAAAAAGTAGTAGTTATAGTAAAAGAAAAAGAAGAAGAAGAAGAAGAAGCAGCAGTTGTATAAGAAGGAGAAGAAGAAGAAGAAGAAGAAGAAGTCGAAGTAGAAAAAGAAAAGGTAATAGTACTAGTAGTAAAAGAAGAAGAAGAAGAAGAAGAAGAAGAAGAAGAAGAAGAAGAAGAAGAAGAAGAAGATCGGTGTGTCAAAGGAGCGACGGTAAAAGAATGCGTAATTTTAGCCGAAGCGCCTTCAATCTTTGTTGGCCCGACCAAGGAACGTGTTTTCCGAAGATCTGATTCAACTCAAACGTACTTCGAATGACAGGCCGTGAAATGCAATACTTCGCCATCTTTCAACTTTTTCTTCGTTTCGTGTTTCGTTTCATTTTTTTTCTTTCCTCTCTTCGATTGTTTGTCCACACCTTGCAGCGTTTTACCTATTTTTTTGTTCTTTTTGCTTTATATTTAGTTTTTTATTTTTTAATCTACCCCCGCTCTCATCTTTCCCAGGGGACACTGTGGTAGATGCTCGCACGCTGACCACTGGGTGGTATCCACAGGTTAGGGGTAGGATAAGGATAAGAGTTAGGATTGTCCATATCGGCAATTGTCTGACTTTCTTCGGACCGGAGCCGAGAATACGAAAAACAAAATAAGAAAATGTAATGAAGAAAAAAAAGAGAGAGAGAGAGAGAGAGAGGCAGATAGATAAATAGATAGATAGATAGATAGAGAGGGAGAAAGTGAGAGAGAGAGAGAGATGGGGGGGAGAGTGAGAGCGAGAGAGAGAGATGTGAGTAATGGCGTTTTGTTTATGGGGGAGGGTGACGTCACTCTGGTTGTGCTGAAAGTAGAATAATTGAAATGGGAGAGCAACGGGGAGAGGTCACCCACGTTGATACTCTACAGCAAGAACACCGTCATCTGTTTTAATCTTGTCGGTGCGTAGGGGCCACCACACGATGGGGATGTTCAGGCGTTATAGCCTTGTAGATATATGGCCCATAGTGTTCATTGAATACGGATATGGAAATACCCCTCAAAAAACAAAAAACTCATATAAACAATACAAAGGTTTTATATGAATTGAAACATAGAGAATTCAAATGTACTGATTTTCTTCACATCATAAAGTCACCGCTTATCAAGGCCCGAAGGCCACTCAAGGATAAGAGTTAATGTACATCGAAATAGAAATTGTATAAGTTCATTTATTTTAGAGGACGGCTTATCAAGAATCTGTTCACGTTGGACTCGAAAACGACTATGTCATAGTCAACCGGGAAGCAGCCCCCTAGAATTGTATTCCACAGACGAGCAGTTCTAGGGGGAAAAATCTCTCATCATGGAATTTTTGTTTAGTTTTATGCACAGAGAGAGAGAGAGAGAGAGAGAGAGAGAGAGAGAGAGAGAGAGAGAGAGAGAGTAAAAGAAACGCTGCTAGTTGTGACAGCTCGTCGGATGTTTGTCGCGAAAACTTACAGGAGGGTACCATAGAGTAGAGCTCAGTAGAACACCCGCCATGTAAACAACGACAGAACAGAGAGAGGCTCGCAACGTCTATTCTATGGGAAAGAGGCTGCAGGGATAAGAACAAGACATCGCCCACCAAATTTCGAAGTCGGTTTTGTACCCTGTTGAGGCAGAAAATGATGTGCAGCTCCTCCCCAGATATTACAAGCGCTTACTGCTTTAATCAGCACTACTTTTTTTTTTCACTTTCTTTTATATTATTTATTAAACGAACTCTTGCTTACAAAAAAAAAAAATGCCTAAGCAGTCCTGTCAGCATTCTTCGGTAAGGACGCCTCAGGCGATTAGCAAAAACAAAACAAAAATCGTAAAATTAGTTCTCTTTATAGCTCTAAAAACTTTCTCACACCTGAGGCAAGTCTCCATCTCTACAAATGTACTGTCAGACTACGTATGAAGTACTGTTGTTATTTTGATTGTTATTTTGATGTATAGGCGGCCCCGGAAGAAGCAGCACCTTTGTAGCTCGGCTGCTGCACCCTTCGGGGATGGAGTAGTCACCGGTTTTCGACTATCTTCTAATCTCTCACATGTGACTCCACGTTGCCATACCCCGATTTCAAGCTAAACCATGTGATGGGGCGCCACTACCTTGTGCTTAGCTGTTGACTTAGCAAAAGACAGAGGAAACAATCCCTATAGAAAATTCAGAGTGTAGCCCCGCAAGCAGGTCAGTGTGGTACTTCTCACTATCTCTGGCAGCTACTGCGGTCGAGCTGGTCTCAGTATTCTTCCGGAGTACACCAGCGAGATCAGAGGGGGGGGTGATATTTGGTTGGTTTGTTGGTTGGTCGTTTTTGTTTTACGGCATATCAACCCTTTTCAAGTTATTTAATGCCGAATCCAGTGATTTTGAAGAACAATTATATATATATATATATATTGTACATAGGCGTCACCACTTATCAAGGCCGATAGGCCACTCAAGGATAAGAGTTAATATATATATATATATATATATATATATATATATATATACTCGGGTTTTTTTATTCAGAAGTAATGGACTAGTGAATTCAACGAGGTTGTTAGATAGTGCTCAATAAAAAGAGCTGATAATACTTGTTTATTGTTATATAAACATGCTCACATCCCGCTGCTACAAACAGCCACTTGTTTCAATCAAACAACAGATATCATCAGGCAGCGACTTGACTATTCAAATGTTCAATGAATAATGGATTTTTATTTTAGGTAGGAACTCTTTAAAAGTTGGAGTTAAAAAACCTTAAAACACAGAACTTTAATTATGAGATGTAAAGAGGGAGGGGCAATCTAAATAAAAATCCATTATTCATTGAACATGATATCTGTTGTTTGATTGAAACAAGTGGCTGTTTGTAGCAGCGGGATGTGAGCATGTTTATATAACAATAAACAAGTATATATATATATATATATATATATATATATATATATATATATATATATATATATATATATATATATATATATACAGGGTGGCCGAAAAGTCCCAGGACACTGGCCGAAAAAGTTTTCTGTGTGTTTCATTAAAAAATACTGTGTTTTATTAAAAATACATGTATAGTGTCCTGGGACTTTTCGGCCACCCTGTATATATATATATATATATATATATATATATATATATATATATATATATATATATATATATATATATATAATTTAATGGAGATTAGAATAATAGTCTAAAGAGCTAAGTGTATTTTAATGTAATAGTGAAATTACTAGTTTAATTAAAATACAGGAAATGCTCGTTGTAAAGCACGGATTTCCGAAACGATCGTACAGATAATTGACTTTGTTGTTGTTCCTTCTTATGAAACTGATTTTTAATTTAATTAAATTTTGATTTTTAAATTTTAAAAATTTTAAAACTTTTAAATTATAAATCACATTACTTAATATATATATATATATATATATATATATATATATATATATATATATATATATATATATATATAAGTCGGTTTCTATTAAACCAATAGTTGGGACTCTAACAGGTACTACCACTCCGGATCAGAGTGAACTTGTGAGCAATGGCAATTAAAGGGTGGTTCCACACTCCCCAAAGCCCGCAAGCTGGGGCCTCACCATCGGATATAGTTTAAGGTCATATCCAGAACCGTCTTGATGTTTGGGCAGCTAAACTTCTCTATAATCATGCCCTGGTTTGCATCCTGGAAAGGCAACTTCAGCTACACATCGTAGCTCTGTCCCGTTTCAGGCTTCTTTATAAGGTTCAGAAACGTATTTGTAATTTAATTGACCCCCCCATTCTTTCTTCTCTGCAATTTATCTCATAGACGTGTTGTTGCTAGTCTCAGTCTTTTCTCTAAATACTATTATGGCATGTATTCTTCACAATTGTCTGATCTATTCGCTGCTTCCTTTGTTCAAGCTCGTTTGATTCGTTGTTCGTATGGTCTCCATTAATTCGCTGTTTTGATATCTCTTTCCAGTATCTTCTTTTTAAGAACTACAGGATTTTAGGACCCTCTTCCCACTGATTGTTTTCCTCCTACCTATAGATTTTAGTCTTTTCAAGGACAAGGTATATTGGCATCTCTTGTATTTTTGATAACCATATTTTTTGTCAGCTTCTTACATTAAGTGGCTTAATGCTTTGTCTAGAGCAGAGGTCTTCAACCAGGCGTAAATTTACTCATAGGAAGTAAAAAAAATTACATAATCGAGGATAAATAATTGAAGTAACTGATAATTTAAAAATGATTATTTCTTTTTCAGATGGTGTCATGTCTAAGAAATGTACACACCTGGATTCATATGTCCAGTATAGTTTTGACTCCGTTGTGGTGGATGGTTCGGAAAAGCCTCAGTGTCTGCTGTGCTTAAAGTTCTTGGAAATGGGCCACTGAAACCTTCAATATTGAAACAGCATCTGGAAGTTCTGCATCCTTGCTATGTATCCGATGACCGTGGTAAATTTTAGGCAAAGACAGCTAGGTTTAGGGCTGCAGGAACATTGCCCAAACTTGGCTTTCTATATGAAAAAACCAAAAACCAAAAAAAAAAAAAAAAAAAAAAAAAAAAAAACCAAAAAAAAAACAAAAAAAACAAAAAAACAAAAAACAAAAAAAAAAACAAAAAAAAAAAACAAAAAAAAAAACAAAAAAAAAAAAAACAATGCTTCCAACTTACTAGTAGTGCGAATGGCAAAAGCCAAGAAACTTCATGACAATGTCGAGAGC
This sequence comes from Euprymna scolopes, assembly GCF_053919585.1. Classification (NCBI taxonomy): domain Eukaryota; kingdom Metazoa; phylum Mollusca; class Cephalopoda; order Sepiida; family Sepiolidae; genus Euprymna; species Euprymna scolopes. Next base: position 85,370,358 of record NC_136516.1, on the reverse strand, counting down.
TGACTAAACCGTTTACCTTAAACATGATTGAATATTTATGTGAGATTAAGGCAAAGCAGATGATTCAAGCCATATCACTTTCTAATGACACGATCCATCAATTAGGGTTTTCAAGTTTAGTAGCACCAGACCAGAAGTCGTAATGATGAATTAAAGTAGCCTTGTCAGAAACAGCTCCTCGCATAAACAGACTGGTTGACTCGATGTTTCTGGTGTTTCTGTTCATTATTTTTGTAATAGAAATGAACTACATAATTTTCTAAAATAAAATAAAATACGCATCAAGTGCGCTTGAAAGCCAAATCACAACGTAATATTAGGAAAAATAAACAAATATTTTAACTGTTTGAAATTTATAACATAAATATATTTCAGAGCTAAACTCCATCCTCAGTATGCTATTTTCTTTTTTCTTTTCTTCTTTCTTGCTATTTTGTAAAGTTGGATAAAGAAAGGTCTGTTTGTAAAGAGCCGCATGTTGTATCGCAGCGGTTGTGTTTTGAAATGTTGGAACAGTGCGTAGGCAACACGAGAATATCGTCAAGGGTATGAGTTCCATATAGAAACGTTGATTTAATTTGAATAAAATAAAATACACATCAAGTGCACTTGAAAGCCAAATCACAACGTAATATTAGGAAAATAAACAAATATTTTACTTGTTTGAAATTTCAAAACAGACTTTACTTTCTCCAACTTTAAAACATGGCAAAGAAAAGAAAAGAAAAAAAGAAAGAAAACAACATACTGAGGATGGAGTATAGCTCCGAAATATATTTATGTTATAAATTTCAAACAAGTAAAATATTTGTTTATTTTCCTAATATTATGTTGTGATTTGACTTTTAAGCGCACTTGATGCGTATTTTATTTTATTAAAATTAAATCAAGGTTTCTATATGGAACTAACACCCGTGACGTTACATAATTTTCTATCTTTTTTTTTTTTTTAATTTTTGCAGTACAAATGCATGATAAGTCCTAAAAAAATAAAAACGTTCTTCTTGACCTTTTTGTTTTTCAGTCACTTTATGATGGCTATGGATTTTTTTCCATGTGAGTAGGGAGTAAATGAAAAATATATAAAGCCGAAGGGTCAATTATGGAAGAAAGATTGAGAATGATTGGTCTAGAGCGATTTCCATAAAAAAATCTAACCCCTTCTCGCAGAGAAGGTAACGCCTGGTAGTATAGATTCCGTAAGGCCGATCAGAACAGCAGTCCACATGATATGTATTAAGGTACTTTATTTCAAACGTTGAAACTGACCAATCAGATGAATGCCTGATTCATTTCTATCGTTCTTTATTTCTTTTTCGTTTTTATTCTTTCTTTTTGGATTTTCTTCCTTTTAAATTACGTTCTATCTTAAGCTTATTGGTCCCCCGACAAAAGGAGGTTAGACCTGTAAAATCACCCTTGTCTGTTCGTCCGTCTGCACTTTTCTCAACAACTTGGAATTTTTTTAAATTTTGCACAAACATTAAACATAATATAAATAAAAAAGTAACAGAACGGATTTTCCGACAAAACCCTGGTTGCCCCCCACCACCTAATAGTGCCCGAGAGTGGTTTTCTCTGGTAGCGTTAAATATTACTTGTTTTTCGAACCGAATAAACATTTTACATTAAATAAAAACACTAAAACTTATTCAGTTAGGTAGAAAAGTAACATATCTTGCCTTTGGTAACGTGTATTGGTCCCTCGACAAAAGGAGGGCGAACCTGTAAATTCACACTTGTCCGTTCGTCCGTTCGTCCGTTCGTCTGTCCGTACTTTTCTCAATAACTACGCCCTGGAATTTTTTGAAATTTTGCACAAACATTAAACATGATATGAGTAAAAAAGTTACAGAATAGTTTTTCCGGGAAAGCTCCGGTTGCCCCCTAGAGGTACCTTTCGGGTTAAAATGGCTAAAATTGACACTTTTGTGCTTATTAAAAAAAATTGATGCCTTGGCTTTTTATAAAACTTTCTGAAAAGTTGTAACTAACTGATTTCTATATAATTAACTAACTGTAATATATATTCCTATATTTTCTGATTTCTATATAATTAACTAATTGTAACTAACTGATTTCTATATAATTCTATAACTATATGATTTCTATATAAAATTTGTTTGTCTATACTTCGCGATAACTCTTGGGTGTGCCCCAGGGGGTCTTTTAGGGCTAATAAAAACACTCCATTTTTGGGACTATTTTACCATATTTGTCCCAAATTTACTGTGCATGTCTATTAAGCAGTTTTGCATGGTGCTGAACTCAAATTTAAATATGTTAAGGCCTTGGGGACTTTTAGGGCTAAATGGGGAGGGGGCAAATGACGGTCTTAGTCATTTCTTTTTTGCATAGTACAGAAATGAAATTTACATATGATAAGGCCTAAAACTGCACCGTTTGTTCATTTTAACCGAGATTTGACGTCACCTGGGGACTTTTGGGTTTAATTGGGGGTGGCAAATGCTGAACTTAGTCATTTATTTTATGCCTCGTCCACTGTGCACTGACGGAGGACCATGTATGCTTCACTTGTTTTTTTATTCTTAAGTACTTCTTTACTATTACCATTCTAGTTCTTTCCGTTTTTATAGTACATAAAATGGCCTCCTAACTTGTCTGGAGCGATTTCCACAAATAAGAATGCTAAACATTTGTCCACGAACATCAAATAAATACCTATTTCTTTTATTTCTATTGCTGCAATATTTTTCTTTATAATTAGAGGATATGATTAAAAAATAAGAACCCGTGGCAAAATGGTTAAAGTATTCAATTTTAAAAAGTAATATTCTCCTGAAGGTCGAAGGTTCAATCCTCAGTGTGGGCGACCGAAAAATACAATTGTGAATAACTTAGAACCTCTATCCAGTCATGGCTGACGGAACAAGATCGTGCTACCCCCGTGAAGTAAATAAATATTCCCGTTTGAAATTCCATTCAAATACTTGAATTCGACAGAAAGATTCCCGAGTTCAATAAGATACACCTGAAGAAGGCCGGAGATTATATCGACCAAAATGTTGTGAAAATCACACGCAAGATGAGAACAGTATTCCGATGAATCCAAATAATACAAACGATTAAAAAAAATTGCAAGTTTCTGCTTATAGACACTGGCGATAGGATCTGACCAATCAAATTGAGCCACGTTCTGCTAACAACCAGTCAGAAACCGGAATTGCCCCATAAAAATATTGAATCTTTCAGCATTCCTGTACATAATGTTTTCGTGTTCATATTAGAAAGATCTTTTGCTCTGTGCATGGAAAATTTTAAAGTTCGAGACTTATACAGAATAGCAACCCACTGAAAACTCTCCATTCAAGGACTTGTGCGCATCGGAAACTCTTCTGAAATGGCTTTCAATTCAAAATCTATACTTTTTCATTTCTTTTTAATTTTTATTCTTTCCTTTTGGATTTTCTTTCTTTCGGAATAATATCTTTTCTTGAAGCGGTTTGCCATTCTATTCTTCTTAAACACTTATTTCTTTCCTTTTTTTACATTCTTGCTTTTTTTCTTTTTATTTCCTCCTAACATTCCCTTAATCGTTCATTCATCCAATAAAAATCGTTTCTTCGTCTTTTTCTCTTTTTTTTTCACATTCCAGCTTTCTTTCTTCTTTTTTCTTCTCTTATACAATTTTCGCCCATATCTCCACCTATTTTCCAACTCTTGCCAATCCCACCCATGACCGGCGTCTCAACGTGCGCAGAGAAAGAAATATGGCTGCGCATAATCGCGCAACCGAGGTGGACATGAAAAACATTTTCCCGCTTTTTTTTTGTCTCTTGCCTGACCACGCGTTTCAGACGACAAAAGCTCACCGCTTCCATCACTCAACAAGAGGAATGCAAAAACGAAATGCCGTGTAAACATTAATCGCGTCGTCAACCCCTGACGCGTTTCCAAGAGGTGGGCGGCTGATGGGAACGGAGCACCGTCTATGGAGGAGCCCCAGGCCCCATCCCTCGACCCTCTAGCATGACAACGGATAGAGATGTGACAATATCCGACCCTGACATGCTCACTGAAGACAGGGAGACGTGAGCCAGGAGCGCTAAACCTGGAACATTACACCGGGGAAAACACAAGGAAAAACAGAAAGCAAGATAAAAAAACAAAAAAACAAAAACAAAAACAAAAAAACAAAAACACGAAGACACAAAAAATCCACAAAAGCAAAACAATTGTAAGAACGCGAATAAGAGGATTAATATGGAGTAAACAAATAAACACACACACACACACACACACACACACACACACACACACACACACACACACACACACACACACACACACACAAACGCGCGCGCACGCGTGTAAAATATATGTAGACATATATATATATATATTATATATATATATATATAGAGAGAGAGAGAGAGAGAGAGTGAGAGAGAGAAGAGATAGTGCGAGGGGTATATAGAGAATGAGAGATAGAGAAAGAAAGGGACTAAGACTATACTATACAAATGCAATAAATCTTTAGTCTGGTGAGGATGAAAAGAATTAATCCTGTGCAACAGATACATCGCTATAATCTTAATGATGTACGCTTGGTCCAGCGTTTAATCAATCCTATCGATCTTAAAATGTTTGACTCATGTCCAGGTAACTTACATCTACAATTTCAAGTGCTTAGAGCCAAAATTAACGAAGGAGTTTGGTAGAGCTTACAAAGGTAAGCTCTTTCAACTTTGACCTCTTAGCAGCCAAAAAACTGATTAAAAAGCTTGCTGCATGTCTGAATACCCTTTTTGTAAAATTTCAAATGTTTAGATCAAACATTGGCTAAGTAATTTGGTAGAGACCGCAGAGGTAAAATTTTTAAAAAACTTTGACCCCAATTTGGACCCCTTGACATTTATTGTTCTGGAGCTCAAATCAAATTAAAAAGTTTTATCCATGTCCAAGTAACCTATATCTAAAATTTTAAGTGTTTAGACCCAAAATTGACGGTGGAGTTTGGTAGAGTTTTCAAAGGTCAATCGTTGAACTTTGGCCCCTTGACAGACAAATTTTTGGCCGAAACACGATTAAAAAGATTTTCCGAAATCTCAATACCCGTTATGTCAAATTTCGATTCTGTAGACTGAAAATTGATAGAGTAAATTTGCAGGGAAATGTACACACAGACACAATTTCACACACACACACACACACACACACACACACACACACACACACACACACACACACACACTCACTCATACACACTCACACACACACACTCACATACACATGCTCATACACACAAACACACACACACATATATTTTCCAGAATAAATAATAATAAAAAATCATACACACCAGACCTTTCTCTCATAAACAGACATCTTCTTTTACCTACACACACCAATAATACAATAATCTATAACACACTAAACAAACTAAAAATTCCTATCGTACAAACCACATCACTAACTATAAAACATATATTAAAAACTACGAAACATCTCTATAACAAACCAGTTTCCGATGGAGGCATATATACTATTCCTTGCCATAATTGCCATCATAAATACGTTGGTGAAACTCAGCGTAAATTAGAAAAAAGGATCAGTAAACATAAAAGAGATATAAAAAATAGCAATTCTCTAAGTGCATTATTCTCTCATTCATTGCAACATAACCACACCTTTGACTTTAAACAAGCAAAAGTAGTTAAATTTATTTCAAATAAACCGCGCCGGAGACTTCTTGAATCTGCGCTTATCGCAATTTCAAGCACTATTAAACAACATGGAGGTTTCTATAACATAGCGCCATTAATAAGTAAACTTTTATTAAAAGAACATTATTTAACTGTAGACACAGGTTAACTTTCTCACACCATTCAAACACCCCCTGTAATAATTAACACATAATCTTAATCAATAAATTACATAAAAAACACTCATTTCATTTCTGTTACAAACTTATATTTGAATTTCAACAGATATATCTTTTTCCCAATAAGAATATTAACTTGCGTTCATAGTTTTAAAATTACATTAACGACTATATGACGTCACTAAAATTTCTTCTCTTTAACAGCGCCAGCCCTCCCCCTCCTTTTTGAATTTCCAACGTCTTTTTTCCGTTTCTCTGAAATAGAACTGCGTTACACTGTGCACGTGAAACATTTTCAAACATTTTGTACTGGTATTTTTTGTTTCTTAATCTCATTCATCCAGAGGAAGTCTCGAAATAAAGACGAAACGTTGATGAACACATAATACGGTTTGTTCCTTTTTATTTTCTCTACACATATATATATATATGTAATGGTTGTATCACTTTTTTTTCTTCGTTGTTTATGAAAGAGTGCTCAATAAATGAACAGAGCCTAAATGATATTTTCTCGGTAGCTCAACAATGTAAAGGATCTCTGAACAAAGATCACCACTGAAATATGTATGCACATATGTAGCTAATAGTGTTTGTATAAATGAACATATTTTGCATGATCTAACATTCTAATAAATGTATTTTTGAGGCTTCTGATGAGCAGCATATACTAATTGCTTCTGTATATAACGTTACGAAACAATTGTAAAACAATCGACAATTCTGTCATTGCGAAATAAATATGATTAACGACTTAATATTGGTCAGTGGACTTTAAGTAATCTCTCTCTCTCTCTCTCTCTCTCTCTCTTATATATATATATATATGTGTGTGTGTGTGTATGTGTGTGTATATATATAATGATAGAGTTGCATTCCTGATTGTTTGGTTCAGTTATGATGTCATACTAGATGACGTCATATATATATATATATATATATATATATATATATATATATATATATACCCACTTGTAAAATCCGAAAAAAAATATTACAAGTGAGTATATATATATATATATATATATATATATATATATATATATATATATATATATATATATATATATATATATATATACCCACTTCTAATATATATATATATATATATATATATATTTATATATACATATATATATATATATCTTATTCATAGTATTCCGAATTTTATTGGGTTTATATAATTGATAATGTGGTAACCGTTCCTATACCAATAAATGTTTAGTCAGAATGAGATGACTTAAATTGTAAGCTTCAAAATTATTATCTTTTGTAATTGAGCATTCATATATTGTTATCACAAAATCAAGACATCAAAGAATGGATTGATAGCAACAAATAGTGTATTACAATGATTACGATGAAATATACTATTTGTTGATATTAATACATTCTTTGATGTCTTGATTTTGTTAAAACAATATATATATATATATATATATATATATATATATATATATATATATATAAAACTCATATTTTCCGTGTGAGTTAGACCTTAATATGATTAAAAATCAAGACATTACATGCAAATGTAATATGCACAAGATCTGAGGTGTGCTATAGGCCTATTATCCTTACACTTCCACGATAATCGTACATTCCTATATTTTTCCAGTGAGAGTTCACTGCCAAAATCGGTTTGAATCAATGGAAGTTGTAAATTTTGTCTCACTATTATATTCCTCCTACTCCTGCTCCCACTTAACACTGCTGAAAATTCGTCCACAAGGAACAGTACGATTAAACACCGGTTTGGAATCGTAAAGTGTTATTTAGGCCATTTCTTTTTCTTTTTTTCTCTTTCTTTCGCTTTTCTCCCATAACAAAAAAAAAAATATTACGGTCCGATTAACATTATCTTTTTTCCATTTTGCTTTTTTTTTATTTACCGTAGAACGCACACTGCGGGACTACTCGGATTTTACTTCCGGTTTTGACAACTCTAACCGAGGAATCTGACTATGAGCTTTATTTATTACTGCTTCCCACTAAAAAGTTATTAAATAAACAAACACTTCCTGAGTTACAATTTATTATTACAATGCAACAATATCGTGAAATTATTTGCGTTTTACGTAAAAAACAAAAAAAAAACAACAAAAAAATAATGAACGCGCTAACGTCCGATTAAGATTAGATTGTTATGTTTTGTGTGTGTTTTTTTTTCCTTAAGACGCACACTGCCAGACTACTCGGTTTTTACTTCCGGTTTTGACGACTTCAACCGAGGAATCTAATTATGAGTTCACTTATTAGTGCTTCCACATACACATTTTTTTTTAATAAAACAAACATTTCATTTTTTACAAATTACTATTACAATGCTACGATATCGTGAAATTACTTGCATTACACTTGAAAGCAAAAAAAAAAACATAAACTGAGCGACTACTCGGTTTTAAGTTCCGGTTTGGACTACTCTAACCTAGGAATCTAACTATGAGCAATTTATTATTTACACATTTATATCTTATTATTTTAAGGTCCGATTATGATCTGAAAAATATGATTGCTTTTTCTTTACTAAAGAAATCTGCACGTGTTTAAATTAACATTTATGAATGCTTCTTCTTCATTAACAAAATTACATTTGCTATATATTTAGTTCAACCATACAAATGCTGTTGCTTACGTTACGTTCGGGAAAGTCAGTTCAAACTATAACACTGTTTTATATAGTTTTTAAATTATTTACCAAAAGTTAACACATTCGCCAGAGTCCGCTACGATTTGCCTTCTCCAAATACATCCATAAACACACTGTGTTCTTCGAGATGATTAAACATTTTACATTAAATAAAAACACTAACAAATCAGACCGTTACGCACTGCAAGACTACCACTTCTTTTTTCATTTTCGCCTTTATTTATTTATTTATTTTTTTTGGGAGTCCATTACTGTACCATGCATTTTCTCTTTGTATTAGACTTTTCCGTTACACCACATTGAGACACAGCAACGCGTGGCAGGGTACAGCTAGTATATATATATATATATATATATATATATATATATATATATATATATATATATATATATATATATATATATATTACAATAGAAAAATACGAACATGAAAATAATATGGTTAAGCTTAAACATGGAAAAGTAAATGGCAGGATATTCTAGTAAAAAATATAATAAATTATTAACTTAAAATATTGCAGCATTAAGAATTGATTGTATAATGTTACAAATTGAATTTTACAAAAAATTCTTAATGCTGCAATATTTTAAGTTATAAATGTATTATATTTTTAATAGTTTATAAACTAGTTTTCAAGTTATAAATTTATTATATTTTTTACTTGTCTATAAACTAGTTTTAAGTTAGAAATTTATTATATTTTTTCCAGTTTTAACAACTAGTCCTATGCTTTTAAATTTTAAGCGTAACCATATTATTTTCATGCTCGCATTTTTCTATTGTAATCCATGGGTTTTCCAAGCTTTCAAAGTAAATTCACTTGTTCTTTGTTTAATAACAATGTACGGCACTAGTCTGCTCTCAATAAAATCCTCCCCCAATTATCTCTCTTTCATTCTTTCATTCTCTCTGTTTCACTTGTTACTTCTCTTTTCACGAGAGCGGTGAATTGGCAGCAACAGGAGTAGACGTGGTTGCTATGGAAACCAATCATAAAAAACATTGCTCAACTCCTTAAGTATTTTGTTTTTACGATTTTGAACACCAGTATATTCATCATAACTTTTGTTTTACTGAAGAAAAATTGAAAAAAATTTCCACAATATAGCTGAGAAGGTGCTTTATAAACTATAATGCTTATGCGCCTGACGAATCCTAAAGTGGATGAAACGCCGAATATTCAGTGTAGCTTAATCGCCATATATATTTTATAAATTACTATATATATATATATATATATATATATATATATATATATATATATATATATATATATATATATATATATAAAATAAATTTTGTTTGGGTAGCCGTGTAAAACGCATATCTTATTTTTCTTTTATTAATATTATTGGAATTTTCCCCCCTTTTCCTTGTACATATTTGTGAATTATTCCATGGATTTCAGCCTTTTGGATTATTTTGGACCATATTCCAATTACGTAATTTCCTTGGATTTTATTGTGAGAATGGAAATTTAATTAACTTTCTTGTATTTACATTTTTGGATTTTTCCGTCATTGGATAATTTACCTTTCCCCAGACTATCCACTCACGTGAAATCACCTTTTTCTTTACTATATTCCCCCTGCTTCACATTTTGTTATTAAGTAAGATCTTTGACTTATTTGAAGTTTCGTCAAATACTTTTATATGCAAAATCCGATCCCGCATTTTGCATATTCCTACCCTCTGATGAGAAGGAAAGTATTTCTTCGTAACACCGCGGATTAAGGACTATCCACTTATTACGTGTTTCCTTTTCAGATTAAATATGTTTTAAACTCTTTTTCAAAGTGTTTTTTAACGTGTTTTATTAACTATTTGCTCTTATATATATATATGTGTGTGTGTGTATGCGTTATCCACAGACATACTGTTTCACTGTATCACAGCTTTTCTGTGTGTCTAGACCAGCACTTATCCCGGATTTCTGATTGTAATCTTACATTTTCAATGAAAAAAAAAGTTCTTATATATATATATATATATATATATATATATATATATATATATATATAACATGTATGCATATATATATATGTATGCATATATATATATATATATATATGCATATATATATATATATATAGTTATCCACATACAGCACTGTTTCGCTCTTTTACAGCTCATCAGTGCGGCTAGACAGGCAACTGTCTGAAGCCAGAATCGAAACCCGACTGCCCAAATGACAGTCGAGGTTTCTCACCATTGCGTTATACGGCTGCTGCCATGTGGGTACATGGTGCCTGCTCAACGTCACCACAACATCATCGTAGTTTCGTCTAGTGGTTGCTATATAAATAAGCTTCTTTTCATGACATAAGGGAACATTCGTGGAGAGTTTGATTCAATGTTTTATTCAAAGAGTACTGACTCCAGAGAAAGATATTAATGTTTGCTCAGCTAATTATTTACTTCTTGAACTTAACTTTCTAACTTAACAGATATAATTTTTTGTTTACATTATTCTACATAATTGGCGGTATCTCGATCGCATGGCTTCCACGGAAGGCTAATTTTCAATTTTTTGTTTCTGTCAGCTGGAAAAATGAGACGTCAATCGGTTCTGTTCTTTCTACGAATTGAATTGCTGCCTTCTGCATCAACTTTACGTCACTTATATCTTAAAGCGATTGTATTTTACATATCTGAGTTATTATCATGCACTTAGAGTGTCCCTTTTCAAAATCCGCACTAGTTGACTTAATTGTCATTGACTTAGTTTATTTTATTCATTATCGTATAAATTCAAAGATTATATTGTTCGCATTGGTTCCGATGCGCGTATGTAAATGCACGCAGAGTAACATCACCGCTAAGGAAAAAGGGACTATAAAAAAGAGAAAAAGAACGATCACGAGAGAGACGAGATAACGTTCGAGATCTCGAGGGGGACATGGAGAACGTTTTAGATCATGTAGTCACGTCACGGACGTAACGACAAGGAAATGAATGTTGTTGTGCAAAACAAAAAGCGAGTTGGAGTTATTCCTGTTCTTTTGTTTAGGTCTATTTTTTTGCGACTGAAACTGCACACAGCGTGCGTTGATCCGCCGAGAACATTACATAGAAACACACTGGGTACTTACAGTAAGGTTGTTAAGATCCTACGCGAAATTAACTTTTTTTTTGAATTAACTGGATTCGAACCTTGGAAACCCCGGTCGTCAGTCTCTCTTTTTATTGAGCTAAAAGATGAAACAAACGCAGGATGTGCAGATACCACTCCGAGAAAAACAGAAAAATAACGGCGATACGACGTTGACAGAATCTCAGTTGCAAAGGAATTTCCGTTTAATTTATCGAGTGTTTTTGTTTTTATCAAATAATGGCGTAGAACATTATCTGCCGTCGGATGAAGCGAATTATCTCCCTTGTCATATTTGTAAGAGAGATAGATAGATAGAGAGAGAGAGAGAGAGAGAGAGAGAGAGAGAGGGGGGAGGAGATTTACATTAGAGGCCAAAAGAATAACAAGAACAAATCAAACGAGAAACAAAGATGGCGTCGGCCGTGATTTATCCTCGGGCAGACGTGCGTATCGGCTTACATAATTCTATCGGTTTGACGATGGCGGGAAAAAGGGGTTTTGGATTTCCGTCATGCCAACCCCAACCCTTGTACTTCATTTGACGAATGGAACATTCCAGGTTAGATATACAGGGATAAGTATGTAATCTCCTAATATGTCTCATAAATAGAATTAACCCCTTCTGGGTGAGTATGCTTGCCAGCTCAGGTGCATTAAGTATATTACTTATATCGTTTTTCAGTACACACACACACGCACGCACGCACGCGCACGCGCACGCACACACACACACATATATACATATGTGTGTGTGTGTGTGTGTGTGTGTGTGTGCGTGCGTGTGTGTTTTATAAGTTTAAGACCACTCGGCGTTGCTTGGTCATAAAATACGCATAAATATTATATTATAGATTAATGCAGATTTCTCATTATAAACAGAAATATCGTAGGTATCAAACGTAACGTTAAATTCTTTTAAAAATTGAAGTAAAAAAATGGAAAGAAACTGAGACATGTGTATGCGAGTATTATGTTTTTTCTAAACCAAAACCTAGAGTCTGAGTCAAGTACGATAACCATTAGGGCAGCTTGCCAAAATCTTTTTTTTAAAAAGTGTTTTCAAACCCCGTAAAACAGTTGAAAAACAGATAAATATCCAATGACCCCCCCCCACAAGTACCAATTTATAAATTTTGACCCCTTAGCGGTCCCGTTTCCGGATCAAAACCGATTAAACAATTTTCCACATGTCTGAATAGCCTTATGCCAAATTTCAAGTCTGTAGACCAAAAATTCGTTGAGTATATAGGTTGAGAAATGTCCTCTCATACATACACACATTCTCGCTTTTATGGATATATAGATATTCCTATATTGCAAGGCTGGTTTCTAATAATATTTTGGGCCCAGACTTTGCGGATACCCTGTGCATTACTAATATATATTCTTTCATAATTATATTTTAATTTCAATGAAGCGCAATCATCGTAGTGCAACTGCAATTACGTAAGCAAAATAAATGTCTATGTCATAAATATGCATAAATGTTGTCTAGCTGGTACATATTGGGGACACATATAACGGGGATTCCAACAAAAAATAATGACATTTATATACTTTTACATCACGACGACGACGACGACGACGACGACGACGACGACGACGACTGTGACAATTCTTGGGGACTTCATATTATTAATACGGAGCTGAAACATTTATGCAGTTCTTGTTAACACAGAGGAGGGGGGATACATTATTTGAGGGGGGAGGAGTTATACAAAGTTCATTAAAGATGATAATAAAACATATTTACCTTTTCAGTTATAAGGACGACACGAAGACAACCAGTTACAAAATATTAAATGATTTCTTTATTCATCTGTCGGCCGATTGATGATGTCAGGAATTCAAACTTGTATGACTACATGGTCTACTCTTCTTCTCCTTCGCCTCCAAGGAGATCAGTTCCGCTAAGTCGCTCCCGACTCTCGTCTCTAACTGACTATCACTGTGACTGTGATTGTGATCTTCTCATCTAAATATATCGAGAATGTTTATGACGTCAGAGGCCTACTGTCAACCAACGTAACTTTTTTTCACATGGATTTTACATATGTCCGCCTAAACACACTTTTGGCAAACAAAGAATTCCCAATTTTAATTGCTCAATATCTAACCTATTTTTAATGTTTCATGTATAAACTCGCATTGTCCATTCTTTTAACTGACATATTTAATATTCACTTATTTCTAAAAGAATAGACAATCGCTCTTTTTCTGACATAAATAATACTTAGTTATTTCTAAAAGAATTAACAATGGACTGCATTCCTAGGATTTCGATTTCCATTATTTTTAATATTTGCCTACAAGGTTCGATTCCGGCCTTTTCCTTATCTAATCTGCCTTCTTACATTAAAAGGGGACAGCCCTTCTTATAAATATATTTGAATTTGTTGAAAAATATATGAATGAAACCTAAGACCTGTATTAGAATGTTTCATCGTTCTAATTAATATAGCAATACAATACAACGGAAAACTGGTATCGTCTAGTGTCATGATTTTCTAATTAATATAGCAATACAATATAACGGAAAACTGGTATCGTCTAGTGTCATGATTTTCTAATTAATATAGCAATACAATATAACGAAAACTGGTATCGTCTAGTGTTATGATTTTCACTGCTTGAAACAGGAAGGTTTTTTTTGTGTGAGTTCTTCGAAAATCATGTTTAAAATGATTTCAAATGTATCCTTCATCTTAGAAGGGGTCATGTTACCAGGAATCCAATTAATATATATTTGTAAGAATGGGGAAATGAAAAAAAAAAAAAAAAGTAAAAAAGAAACGGCGGATACATTATGCCTAAACGATATTGTTTTAATAAAGATTTTGATTTGGTGGCAATACTTTGGCCTTCAGTATATTACATTTTACCTACTTTAGAATTTGGTATATTGATTTTGACCTTTCGGAAAACACTTCCGCTTTAGTACATACTATTTTGATCATCGGCCGACACTTTGCACCTTGGTAGATTGAAATTGGCCTTTAGGTGGCACTTTATATTTGGTACATTGGATTTGACATTTTATCGACACTTTGCACTTTGGTACATAGAATTTGACCATCGATATTTTGTACTTTGTTGAACGAATTTGGCTTTTAAGCGATACTTTTCACTTTAGTACCCCGACTTTTACTTTTAGGCGACACTTTGCTCGTTGATACATTGAAATTGACCTTTGTGCGAGATTTTGTAACTTGGTGGATTTGATTTGACCTTTGGGATTCACCGCATTTTGGTACATTCAATTTGATCTTTAGGTGACGCATTGCATTTTGGTACATTCAATTTGATCTTTAGGTGACACATTGCATATTGGTACATTCAATTTGATCTTTAGGTGACGCATTGCATTTTGGTACATTCAATTTGATCTTTAGGTGACACATTGCATATTGGTACATTCAATTTGATCTTTAGGTGACACATTGCATATTGGTACATTCAATTTGATCTTTAGGTGACACATTGCATTTTGGTACATTCAATTTGATCTTTAGGTGACACATTGCATTTTGGTACATTCAATTTGATCTTTAGGTGACACATTGCATTTTGGTACATTCAATTTGATCTTTAGGTGACGCATTGCATTTTGGTACATTCAATTTGATCTTTAGGTGACACATTGCATATTGGTACATTCAATTTGATCTTTAGGTGACACATTGCATTTTGGTACATTCAATTTGATCTTTAGTTGACACATTGCATATTGGTACATTCAATTTGATCTTTAGGTGACACATTGCATATTGGTACATTCAATTTGATCTTTAGGTGACACATTGCATTTTGGTACATTCAATTTGATCTTTAGGTGACACATTGCATTTTGGTACATTCAATTTGATCTTTAGGTGACACATTGCATATTGGTACATTCAATTTGATCTTTAGGTGACGCATTGCATTTTGGTACATTCAATTTGATCTTTAGGTGACACATTGCATATTGGTACATTCAATTTGATCTTTAGGTGACACATTGCATATTGGTACATTCAATTTGGTCTTTAGGAGACGCATTGCATTTTGGTACATTCAATTTGATCTTTAGGTGACACATTGCATTTTGGTACATTCAATTTGATCTTTAGGTGACACATTGCATTTTGGTACATTCAATTTGATCTTTAGGTGACACATTGCATTTTGGTACATTCAATTTGATCTTTAGGTGACGCATTGCATTTTGGTACATTCAATTTGATCTTTAGGTGACACATTGCATATTGGTACATTCAATTTGATCTTTAGGTGACACATTGCATATTGGTACATTCAATTTGATCTTTAGGTGACACATTGCATATTGGTACATTCAATTTGATCTTTAGGTGACACATTGCATATTGGTACATTCAATTTGATCTTTAGGTGACACATTGCATATTGGTACATTCAATTTGGTCTTTAGGAGACGCATTGCATATTGGTACATTGAATTTGATCTTTAGGTGACGCATTGCATTTTGGTACATTCAATTTGATCTTTAGGGGACGCATTGCATATTGGTACATTCAATTTGATCTTTAGGTGACGCATTGCATATTGGTACATTCAATTTGATCTTTAGGTGAGGCATTGCATTTTGGTACATTCAATTTGGTCTTTAAGGGGCGCATTGCATATTGGTACATTGAATTTGATCTTTAGGGGACGCATTGCATATTGGTACATTCAATTTGATCTTTAGGTGACACATTGCATTTTGGTACATTCAATTTGATCTTTAGGTGACACATTGCATATTGGTACATTCAATTTGATCTTTAGGTGACACATTGCATTTTGGTACATTCAATTTGATCTTTAGGTGACACATTGCATATTGGTACATTCAATTTGATCTTTAGGTGACACATTGCATTTTGGTACATTCAATTTGATCTTTAGGTGACACATTGCATTTTGGTACATTCAATTTGATCTTTAGGTGACGCATTGCATATTGGTACATTGAATTTGATCTTTAGGGGACGCATTGCATATTGGTACATTCAATTTGATCTTTAGGTGACACATTGCATTTTGGTACATTCAATTTGATCTTTAGGTGACACATTGCATATTGGTACATTCAATTTGATCTTTAGGTGACACATTGCATTTTGGTACATTCAATTTGATCTTTAGGTGACACATTGCATTTTGGTACATTCAATTTGATCTTTAGGTGACACATTGCATTTTGGTACATTCAATTTGATCTTTAGGTGACACATTGCATATTGGTACATTCAATTTGATCTTTAGGTGACACATTGCATATTGGTACATTCAATTTGATCTTTAGGTGACACATTGCATTTTGGTACATTCAATTTGATCTTTAGGTGACGCATTGCATATTGGTACATTGAATTTGATCTTTAGGGGACGCATTGCATATTGGTACATTCAATTTGATCTTTAGGTGACACATTGCATTTTGGTACATTCAATTTGATCTTTAGGTGACACATTGCATATTGGTACATTCAATTTGATCTTTAGGTGACACATTGCATTTTGGTACATTCAATTTGATCTTTAGGTGACACATTGCATTTTGGTACATTCAATTTGATCTTTAGGTGACACATTGCATTTTGGTACATTCAATTTGATCTTTAGGTGACGCATTGCATATTGGTACATTCAATTTGATCTTTAGGTGACACATTGCATATTGGTACATTCAATTTGATCTTTAGGTGACACATTGCATTTTGGTACATTCAATTTGATCTTTAGGTGACACATTGCATATTGGTACATTCAATTTGATCTTTAGGTGACACATTGCATTTTGGTACATTCAATTTGATCTTTAGGTGACACATTGCATTTTGGTACATTCAATTTGATCTTTAGGTGACACATTGCATATTGGTACATTCACTTTGAGCTTTAGGTGACACATTGCATTTTGGTACATTCAATTTGATCTTTAGGTGACACATTGCATTTTGGTACATTCAATTTGATCTTTAGGTGACACATTGCATATTAGTACATTCAATTTGATCTTTAGGTGACGCATTGCATATTGGTACATTCAATTTGATCTTTAGGTGACACATTGCATATTGGTACATTCAATTTGATCTTTAGGTGACACATTGCATTTTGGTACATTCAATTTGATCTTTAGGTGACGCATTGCATTTTGGTACATTCAATTTGATCTTTAGGTGACACATTGCATTTTGGTACATTCAATTTGATCTTTAGGTGACACATTGCATTTTGGTACATTCAATTTGATCTTTAGGTGACGCATTGCATTTTGGTACATTCAATTTGATCTTTAGGTGACACATTGCATTTTGGTACATTCAATTTGTTCTTTAGGTGACACATTGCATTTTGGTACATTCAATTTGATCTTTAGGTGACACATTGCATTTTGGTACATTCAATTTGATCTTTAGGTGACACATTGCATATTGGTACATTCAATTTGATCTTTAGGTGACACATTGCATTTTGGTACATTCAATTTGATCTTTAGGTGACACATTGCATATTGGTACATTCAATTTGATCTTTAGGTGACACATTGCATTTTGGTACATTCAATTTGATCTTTAGGTGACACATTGCATTTTGGTACATTCAATTTGATCTTTAGGTGACACATTGCATATTGGTACATTCAATTTGATCTTTAGGTGACACATTGCATTTTGGTACATTCAATTTGATCTTTAGGTGACACATTGCATTTTGGTACATTCAATTTGATCTTTAGGTGACACATTGCATATTGGTACATTCAATTTGATCTTTAGGTGACACATTGCATTTTGGTACATTCAATTTGATCTTTAGGTGACACATTGCATTTTGGTACATTCAATTTGATCTTTAGGTGACACATTGCATATTGGTACATTCAATTTGATCTTTAGGTGACACATTGCATTTTGGTACATTCAATTTGATCTTTAGGTGACACATTGCATTTTGGTACATTCAATTTGATCTTTAGGTGACGCATTGCATATTGGTACATTCAATTTGATCTTTAGGTGACACATTGCATTTTGGTACATTCAATTTGATCTTTAGGTGACACATTGCATTTTGGTACATTCAATTTGATCTTTAGGTGACACATTGCATATTGGTACATTCAATTTGATCTTTAGGTGACAAATTGCATTTTGGTACATTCAATTTGATCTTTAGGTGACACATTGCATATTGGTACATTCAATTTGATCTTTAGGTGACACATTGCATTTTGGTACATTCAATTTGATCTTTAGGTGACACATTGCATTTTGGTACATTAAATTTGATCTTTAGGTGACACATTGCATATTGGTACATTCAATTTGATCTTTAGGTGACACATTGCATTTTGGTACATTCAATTTGATCTTTAGGTGACACATTGCATTTTGGTACATTCAATTTGATCTTTAGGTGACACATTGCATTTTGGTACATTCAATTTGATCTTTAGGTGACGCATTGCATTTTGGTACATTCAATTTGATCTTTAGGTGACACATTGCATTTTGGTACATTCAATTTGATCTTTAGGTGACACATTGCATTTTGGTACATTCAATTTGATCTTTAGGTGACACATTGCATTTTGGTACATTCAATTTGATCTTTAGGTGACACATTGCATATTGGTACATTCAATTTGATCTTTAGGTGACACATTGCATTTTGGTACATTCAATTTGATCTTTAGGTGACACATTGCATATTGGTACATTCAATTTGATCTTTAGGTGACACATTGCATTTTGGTACATTCAATTTGATCTTTAGGTGACACATTGCATTTTGGTACATTCAATTTGATCTTTAGGTGACGCATTGCATATTGGTACATTCAATTTGATCTTTAGGTGACACATTGCATATTGGTACATTCAATTTGATCTTTAGGTGACACATTGCATTTTGGTACATTCAATTTGATCTTTAGGTGACGCATTGCATTTTGGTACATTCAATTTGATCTTTAGGTGACACATTGCATTTTGGTACATTCAATTTGATCTTTAGGTGACACATTGCATTTTGGTACATTCAATTTGATCTTTAGGTGACGTATTGCATTTTGCTACATTCAATTTTATCTTTAGGTGACACATTGCATTTTGGTACATTCAATTTGATCTTTAGGTGAGGCATTGCATTTTGGTACATTCAATTTGGTCTTTAAGGGGCGCATTGCATTTTGGTACATTGAATTTGATCTTTAGGGGACGCATTGCATATTGGTACATTCAATTTGATCTTTAGGTGACGCATTGCATTTTGGTACATTCAATTTGATCTTTAGGTGACGCATTGCATATTGGTACATTCAATTTGATCTTTAGGTGAGGCATTGCATTTTGGTACATTCAATTTGATCTTTAGGTGACGCATTGCATTTTGGTACATTCAATTTGATCTTTAGGTGACACATTGCATTTTGGTACATTCAATTTGATCTTTAGGTGACACATTGCATATTGGTACATTCAATTTGATCTTTAGGTGACACATTGCATTTTGGTACATTCAATTTGATCTTTAGGTGACGCATTGCATTTTGGTACATTCAATTTGATCTTTAGGTGACGCATTGCATTTTGGTACATTCAATTTGATCTTTAGGTGACACATTGCATTTTGGTACATTCAATTTGATCTTTAGGTGACACATTGCATATTGGTACATTCAATTTGATCTTTAGGGGACGCATTGCATTTTGGTACATTCAATTTGATCTTTAGGTGACGCATTGCATTTTGGTACATTCAATTTGATCTTTAGGTGACACATTGCATTTTGGTACATTCAATTTGATCTTTAGGTGACACATTGCATTTTGGTACATTCAATTTGATCTTTAGGTGACACATTGCATTTTGGTACATTCAATTTGATCTTTAGGTGACACATTGCATATTGGTACATTCAATTTGATCTTTAGGTGACACATTGCATTTTGGTACATTCAATTTGATCTTTAGGTGACACATTGCATATTGGTACATTCAATTTGATCTTTAGGTGACACATTGCATTTTGGTACATTCAATTTGATCTTTAGGTGACACATTGCATTTTGGTACATTCAATTTGATCTTTAGGTGACACATTGCATATTGGTACATTCAATTTGATCTTTAGGTGACACATTGCATATTGGTACATTCAATTTGATCTTTAGGTGACACATTGCATTTTGGTACATTCAATTTGATCTTTAGGTGACACATTGCATTTTGGTACATTCAATTTGATCTTTAGGTGACGCATTGCATATTGGTACATTCAATTTGATCTTTAGGTGACACATTGCATATTGGTACATTCAATTTGATCTTTAGGTGACACATTGCATTTTGGTACATTCAATTTGATCTTTAGGTGACGCATTGCATTTTGGTACATTCAATTTGATCTTTAGGTGAACCATTGCATTTTGGTACATTCAATTTGATCTTTAGGTGACACATTGCATTTTGGTACATTCAATTTGATCTTTAGGTGAGGCATTGCATTTTGGTACATTCAATTTGGTCTTTAAGGGGCGCATTGCATTTTGGTACATTGAATTTGATCTTTAGGGGACGCATTGCATATTGGTACATTCAATTTGATCTTTAGGTGACGCATTGCATTTTGGTACATTCAATTTGATCTTTAGGTGACGCATTGCATATTGGTACATTCAATTTGATCTTTAGGTGAGGCATTGCATTTTGGTACATTCAATTTGATCTTTAGGTGACACATTGCATATTGGTACATTCAATTTGATCTTTAGGTGACACATTGCATTTTGGTACATTCAATTTGATCTTTAGGTGACGCATTGCATTTTGGTACATTCAATTTGATCTTTAGGTGACACATTGCATTTTGGTACATTCAATTTGATCTTTAGGTGACGCATTGCATATTGGTACATTCAATTGGATCTTTAGGTGACACATTGCATATTGGTATATTCAATTTGATCTTTAGGTGACGCATTGCATTTTGGTACATTCAATTTGATCTTTAGGTGACACATTGCATTTTGGTACATTCAATTTGATCTTTAGGTGACGCATTGCATATTGGTACATTCAATTTGATCTTTAGGTGACACATTGCATTTTGGTACATTCAATTTGATCTTTAGGTGACGCATTGCATATTGGTACATTCAATTTGATCTTTAGGTGACGCATTGCATATTGGTACATTCAATTTGATCTTTAGGTGAGGCATTGCATTTTGGTACATTCAATTTGGTCTTTAAGGGGCGCATTGCATATTGGTACATTGAATTTGATCTTTAGGGGACGCATTGCATATTGGTACATTCAATTTGATCTTTAGGTGACGCATTGCATTTTGGTACATTCAATTTGATCTTTAGGTGACGCATTGCATATTGGTACATTCAATTTGATCTTTAGGTGAGGCATTGCATTTTGGTACATTCAATTTGGTCTTTAAGGGGCGCATTGCATATTGGTACATTGAATTTGATCTTTAGGGGACGCATTGCATATTGGTACATTCAATTTGATCTTTAGGTGACGCATTGCATATTGGTACATTCAATTTGATCTTTAGGTGACGCATTGCATATTGGTACATTCAATTTGATCTTTAGGTGACGCATTGCATATTAGTACATTCAATTTGATCTTTAGGTGACACATTGCATTTTGGTACATTCACTTTGAGCTTTAGGTGACACATTGCATATTGGTACATTGAATTTGATCTTTAGGGGACGCATTGCATTTTGGTACATTCACTTTGAGCTTTAGGTGACGCATTGCATATTGGTACATTCACTTTGAGCTTTAGGTGACGCATTGCATATTGGTACATTCAATTTGATCTTTAGGTGACGCATTGCATATTGGTACATTCAATTTGATCTTTAGGTGACACATTGCATTTTGGTACATTCAATTTGATCTTTAGGTGACGCATTGCATATTGGTACATTCAATTTGATCTTTAGGGGACGCATTGCATATTGGTACATTCAATTTGATCTTTAGGTGACACATTGCATTTTGGTACATTCACTTTGAGCTTTAGGTGACGCATTGCATATTGGTACATTCAATTTGATCTTTAGGGGACGCATTGCATATTGGTACATTCAATTTGATCTTTAGGTGACGCATTGCATATTGGTACATTCAATTTGATCTTTAGGGGACGCATTGCATATTGGTACATTCAATTTGATCTTTAGGTGACACATTGCATATTGGTACATTCACTTTGAGCTTTAGGTGACGCATTGCATATTGGTACATTCAATTTGATCTTTAGGTGACACATTGCATATTGGTACATTCAATTTGATCTTTAGGTGACACATTGCATATTGGTACATTCAATTTGATCTTTAGGTGACACATTGCATATTGGTACATTCAATTTGATCTTTAGGTGACACATTGCATTTTGGTACATTCAATTTGATCTTTAGGTGACACATTGCATATTGGTACATTCAATTTGATCTTTAGGTGACACATTGCATATTGGTACATTCAATTTGATCTTTAGGTGACGCATTGCATATTGGTACATTCAATTTGATCTTTAGGTGACGCATTGCATATTGGTACATTCAATTTGATCTTTAGGTGACGCATTGCATATTGGTACATTCAATTTGATCTTTAGGGGACGCATTGCATATTGGTACATTCAATTTGATCTTTAGGTGACACATTGCATATTGGTACATTCAATTTGATCTTTAGGGGACGCATTGCATATTGGTACATTCAATTTGATCTTTAGGTGACACATTGCATATTGGTACATTCAATTTGATCTTTAGGGGACGCATTGCATATTGGTACATTCAATTTGATCTTTAGGTGACGCATTGCATATTGGTACATTCAATTTGATCTTTAGGGGACGCATTGCATATTGGTACATTCAATTTGATCTTTAGGTGACGCATTGCATATTGGTACATTCAATTTGATCTTTAGGTGACACATTGCATATTGGTACATTCAATTTGATCTTTAGGGGACGCATTGCATATTGGTACATTCAATTTGATCTTTAGGGGACGCATTGCATATTGGTACATTCAATTTGATCTTTAGGTGACGCATTGCATATTGGTACATTCAATTTGATCTTTAGGGGACGCATTGCATATTGGTACATTCAATTTGATCTTTAGGTGACGCATTGCATATTGGTACATTCAATTTGATCTTTAGGTGACGCATTGCATATTGGTACATTCAATTTGATCTTTAGGGGACGCATTGCATATTGGTACATTCAATTTGATCTTTAGGGGACGCATTGCATATTGGTACATTCAATTTGATCTTTAGGTGACACATTGCATATTGGTACATTCAATTTGATCTTTAGGGGACGCATTGCATATTGGTACATTCAATTTGATCTTTAGGTGACGCATTGCATATTGGTACATTCAATTTGATCTTTAGGTGACGCATTGCATATTGGTACATTCAATTTGATCTTTAGGGGACGCATTGCATATTGGTACATTCAATTTGATCTTTAGGTGACACATTGCATATTGGTACATTCAATTTGATCTTTAGGTGACGCATTGCATATTGGTACATTCAATTTGATCTTTAGGTGACACATTGCATATTGGTACATTCAATTTGATCTTTAGGTGACGCATTGCATATTGGTACATTCAATTTGATCTTTAGGTGACGCATTGCATATTGGTACATTCAATTTGATCTTTAGGTGACGCATTGCATATTGGTACATTCAATTTGATCTTTAGGTGACACATTGCATATTGGTACATTCAATTTGATCTTTAGGTGACGCATTGCATATTGGTACATTCAATTTGATCTTTAGGTGACGCATTGCATATTGGTACATTCAATTTGATCTTTAGGGGACGCATTGCATATTGGTACATTCAATTTGATCTTTAGGTGACACATTGCATATTGGTACATTCAATTTGATCTTTAGGTGACACATTGCATATTGGTACATTCAATTTGATCTTTAGGTGACGCATTGCATATTGGTACATTCAATTTGATCTTTAGGTGACACATTGCATATTGGTACATTCAATTTGATCTTTAGGGGACGAATTGCATATTGGTACATTCAATTTGATCTTTAGGTGACGCATTGCATATTGGTACATTCAATTTGATCTTTAGGGGACGCATTGCATATTGGTACATTCAATTTGATCTTTAGGTGACACATTGCATATTGGTACATTCAATTTGATCTTTAGGGGACGCATTGCATATTGGTACATTCAATTTGATCTTTAGGTGACACATTGCATATTGGTACATTCAATTTGATCTTTAGGTGACGCATTGCATATTGGTACATTCAATTTGATCTTTAGGTGACGCATTGCATATTGGTACATTCAATTTGATCTTTAGGTGACGCATTGCATATTGGTACATTCAATTTGATCTTTAGGGGACGCATTGCATATTGGTACATTCAATTTGATCTTTAGGTGACGCATTGCATATTGGTACATTCAATTTGATCTTTAGGTGAGGCATTGCATATTGGTACATTCAATTTGATCTTTAGGTGACGCATTGCATATTGGTACATTCAATTTGATCTTTAGGGGACGCATTGCATATTGGTACATTCAATTTGATCTTTAGGTGACGCATTGCATATTGGTACATTCAATTTGATCTTTAGGTGACACATTGCATTTTGGTACATTCAATTTGATCTTTAGGTGAGGCATTGCATATTGGTACATTCAATTTGATCTTTAGGTGAGGCATTGCATTTTGGTACATTCAATTTGGTCTTTAAGGGGCGCATTGCATTTTGGTACATTCAATTTGATCTTTAGGTGAGGCATTGCATATTGGTACATTCAATTTGATCTTTAGGTGACGCATTGCATATTGGTACATTCAATTTGATCTTTAGGTGACGCATTGCATATTGGTACATTCAATTTGATCTTTAGGTGAGGCATTGCATTTTGGTACATTCAATTTGGTCTTTAAGGGGCGCATTGCATATTGGTACATTGAATTTGATCTTTAGGGGACGCATTGCATATTGGTACATTCAATTTGATCTTTAGGTGACGCATTGCATATTGGTACATTCAATTTGATCTTTAGGGGACGCATTGCATATTGGTACATTCAATTTGATCTTTAGGTGACACATTGCATATTGGTACATTCAATTTGATCTTTAGGAGACGCATTGCATATTGGTACATTCAATTTGATCTTTAGGTGAGGCATTGCATTTTGGTACATTCAATTTGGTCTTTAAGGGGCGCATTGCATATTGGTACATTCAATTTGATCTTTAGGGGACGCATTGCATATTGGTACATTCAATTTGATCTTTAGGTGACGCATTGCATTTTGGTACATTGAATTTGATCTTTAGGGGACGCATTGCATATTGGTACATTCAATTTGATCTTTAGGAGACGCATTGCATATTGGTACATTGAATTTGATCTTTAGGTGAGGCATTGCATTTTGGTACATTCAATTTGATCTTTAGGTGACGCATTGCATATTGGTACATTGAATTTGATCTTTAGGAGACGCATTGCATATTGGTACATTCAATTTGATCTTTAGGTGACACATTGCATTTTGGTACATTCAATTTGATCTTTAGGTGACGCATTGCATATTGGTACATTCAATTTGATCTTTAGGGGACGCATTGCATATTGGTACATTCAATTTGATCTTTAGGGGACGCATTGCATATTGGTACATTCAATTTGATCTTTAGGGGACGCATTGCATATTGGTACATTCAATTTGATCTTTAGGTGACGCATTGCATATTGGTACATTCAATTTGATCTTTAGGAGACGCATTGCATATTGGTACATTCAATTTGATCTTTAGGAGACGCATTGCATATTGGTACATTCAATTTGATCTTTAGGGGACGCATTGCATTTTGGTACATTCAATTTGATCTTTAGGTGACACATTGCATTTTGGTACATTCAATTTGATCTTTAGGTGACGCATTGCATTTTGGTACATTGAATTTGATCTTTAGGGGACGCATTGCATATTGGTACATTCAATTTGATCTTTAGGGGACGCATTGCATATTGGTACATTCAATTTGATCTTTAGGGGACGCATTGCATATTGGTACATTCAATTTGATCTTTAGGAGACGCATTGCATATTGGTACATTCAATTTGATCTTTAGGTGACGCATTGCATTTTGGTACATTCAATTTGATCTTTAGGTGACACATTGCATTTTGGTACATTGAATTTGATCTTTAGGTGACGCATTGCATATTGGTACATTCAATTTGATCTTTAGGTGACGCATTGCATATTGGTACATTCAATTTGATCTTTAGGAGACGCATTGCATATTGGTACATTCAATTTGATCTTTAGGTGACGCATTGCATTTTGGTACATTGAATTTGATCTTTAGGGGACGCATTGCATTTTGGTACATTGAATTTGATCTTTAGGTGACGCATTGCATATTGGTACATTGAATTTGATCTTTAGGTGAGGCATTGCATTTTGGTACATTCAATTTGATCTTTAGGTGACGCATTGCATATTGGTACATTGAATTTGATCTTTAGGAGACGCATTGCATATTGGTACATTCAATTTGATCTTTAGGTGACGCATTGCATTTTGGTACATTCAATTTGATCTTTAGGTGACGCATTGCATTTTGGTACATTCAATTTGATCTTTAAGTGACACATTGCATATTGGTACATTCAATTTGATCTTTAGGTGACGCATTGCATATTGGTACATTCAATTTGATCTTTAGGGGACGCATTGCATATTGGTACATTCAATTTGATCTTTAGGTGAGGCATTGCATATTGGTACATTCAATTTGATCTTTAGGGGACGCATTGCATATTGGTACATTCAATTTGATCTTTAGGGGACGCATTGCATATTGGTACATTCAATTTGATCTTTAGGTGACGCATTGCATTTTGGTACATTCAATTTGATCTTTAGGGGACGCATTGCATATTGGTACATTCAATTTGATCTTTAGGGGACGCATTGCATATTGGTACATTCAATTTGATCTTTAGGTGACGCATTGCATATTGGTACATTCAATTTGATCTTTAGGGGACGCATTGCATATTGGTACATTCAATTTGATCTTTAGGTGACGCATTGCATTTTGGTACATTCAATTTGATCTTTAGGTGACGCATTGCATTTTGGTACATTCAATTTGATCTTTAAGTGACACATTGCATATTGGTACATTCAATTTGATCTTTAGGTGACGCATTGCATATTGGTACATTCAATTTGATCTTTAGGGGACGCATTGCATATTGGTACATTCAATTTGATCTTTAGGTGACGCATTGCATATTGGTACATTCAATTTGATCTTTAGGGGACGCATTGCATATTGGTACATTCAATTTGATCTTTAGGTGACGCATTGCATTTTGGTACATTCAATTTGATCTTTAGGTGACGCATTGCATTTTGGTACATTCAATTTGATCTTTAAGTGACACATTGCATATTGGTACATTCAATTTGATCTTTAGGTGACACATTGCATATTGGTACATTCAATTTGATCTTTAGGTGACGCATTGCATATTGGTACATTCAATTTGATCTTTAGGTGAGGCATTGCATATTGGTACATTCAATTTGATCTTTAGGTGACGCATTGCATATTGGTACATTCAATTTGATCTTTAGGGGACGCATTGCATATTGGTACATTCAATTTGATCTTTAGGTGACGCATTGCATATTGGTACATTCAATTTGATCTTTAGGTGACACATTGCATTTTGGTACATTCAATTTGATCTTTAGGTGAGGCATTGCATATTGGTACATTCAATTTGATCTTTAGGTGAGGCATTGCATTTTGGTACATTCAATTTGGTCTTTAAGGGGCGCATTGCATATTGGTACATTGAATTTGATCTTTAGGTGAGGCATTGCATTTTGGTACATTCAATTTGGTCTTTAAGGGGCGCATTGCATATTGGTACATTGAATTTGATCTTTAGGGGACGCATTGCATATTGGTACATTCAATTTGATCTTTAGGTGACGCATTGCATATTGGTACATTCAATTTGATCTTTAGGTGACGCATTGCATATTGGTACATTCAATTTGATCTTTAGGTGACACATTGCATATTGGTACATTCAATTTGATCTTTAGGAGACGCATTGCATATTGGTACATTCAATTTGATCTTTAGGTGAGGCATTGCATTTTGGTACATTCAATTTGGTCTTTAAGGGGCGCATTGCATATTGGTACATTGAATTTGATCTTTAGGGGACGCATTGCATATTGGTACATTCAATTTGATCTTTAGGTGACGCATTGCATTTTGGTACATTGAATTTGATCTTTAGGGGACGCATTGCATATTGGTACATTCAATTTGATCTTTAGGAGACGCATTGCATATTGGTACATTGAATTTGATCTTTAGGTGAGGCATTGCATTTTGGTACATTCAATTTGATCTTTAGGTGACGCATTGCATATTGGTACATTGAATTTGATCTTTAGGAGACGCATTGCATATTGGTACATTCAATTTGATCTTTAGGTGACGCATTGCATATTGGTACATTCAATTTGATCTTTAGGGGACGCATTGCATATTGGTACATTCAATTTGATCTTTAGGGGACGCATTGCATATTGGTACATTCAATTTGATCTTTAGGTGACGCATTGCATATTGGTACATTCAATTTGATCTTTAGGAGACGCATTGCATATTGGTACATTCAATTTGATCTTTAGGAGACGCATTGCATATTGGTACATTCAATTTGATCTTTAGGGGACGCATTGCATATTGGTACATTCAATTTGATCTTTAGGAGACGCATTGCATATTGGTACATTCAATTTGATCTTTAGGGGACGCATTGCATTTTGGTACATTCAATTTGATCTTTAGGTGACGCATTGCATATTGGTACATTGAATTTGATCTTTAGGAGACGCATTGCATATTGGTACATTCAATTTGATCTTTAGGTGACACATTGCATTTTGGTACATTCAATTTGATCTTTAGGTGACGCATTGCATTTTGGTACATTGAATTTGATCTTTAGGGGACGCATTGCATATTGGTACATTCAATTTGATCTTTAGGGGACGCATTGCATATTGGTACATTCAATTTGATCTTTAGGGGACGCATTGCATATTGGTACATTCAATTTGATCTTTAGGAGACGCATTGCATATTGGTACATTCAATTTGATCTTTAGGTGACGCATTGCATTTTGGTACATTGAATTTGATCTTTAGGTGACACATTGCATTTTGGTACATTGAATTTGATCTTTAGGTGACGCATTGCATATTGGTACATTCAATTTGATCTTTAGGTGACGCATTGCATATTGGTACATTCAATTTGATCTTTAGGAGACGCATTGCATATTGGTACATTCAATTTGATCTTTAGGTGACGCATTGCATTTTGGTACATTGAATTTGATCTTTAGGGGACGCATTGCATTTTGGTACATTGAATTTGATCTTTAGGTGACGCATTGCATATTGGTACATTGAATTTGATCTTTAGGTGAGGCATTGCATATTGGTACATTCAATTTGATCTTTAGGGGACGCATTGCATTTTGGTACATTCAATTTGATCTTTAGGTGACACATTGCATTTTGGTACATTCAATTTGATCTTTAGGGGACGCATTGCATATTGGTACATTCAATTTGATCTTTAGGGGACGCATTGCATATTGGTACATTCAATTTGATCTTTAGGGGACGCATTGCATTTTGGTACATTCAATTTGATCTTTAGGTGACACATTGCATTTTGGTACATTCAATTTGATCTTTAGGTGACGCATTGCATATTGGTACATTGAATTTGATCTTTAGGAGACGCATTGCATATTGGTACATTCAATTTGATCTTTAGGTGACGCATTGCATTTTGGTACATTCAATTTGATCTTTAGGTGACGCATTGCATTTTGGTACATTCAATTTGATCTTTAAGTGACACATTGCATATTGGTACATTGAATTTGATCTTTAAGTGACACATTGCATATTGGTACATTCAATTTGATCTTTAGGTGACGCATTGCATTTTGGTACATTCAATTTGATCTTTAGGAGACACATTGCATATTGGTACATTGAATTTGATCTTTAGGTGAGGCATTGCATTTTGGTACATTCAATTTGATCTTTAAGTGACACATTGCATATTGGTACATTGAATTTGATCTTTAGGAGACGCATTGCATATTGGTACATTCAATTTGATCTTTAGGTGACGCATTGCATTTTGGTACATTCAATTTGATCTTTAGGTGACGCATTGCATTTTGGTACATTCAATTTGATCTTTAAGTGACACATTGCATATTGGTACATTCAATTTGATCTTTAAGTGACACATTGCATATTGGTACATTCAATTTGATCTTTAGGTGACACATTGCATTTTGGTACATTCAATTTTATCTTTAAGTGACACATTGCATATTGGTACATTGAATTTGATCTTTAGGCGACGCATTGCATTTTGGTATATTCAATTTGATCTTTAGGTGACGCATTGCATTTTGGTACATTCAATTTGATCTTTAGGTGACGCATTGCATATTGGTACATTCAATTTGATCTTTAGGTGAGGCATTGCATTTTGGTACATTCAATTTGATCTTTAGGTGAGGCATTGCATTTTGGTACATTCAATTTGATCTTTAGGTGAGGCATTGCATTTTGGTACATTCAATTTGATCTTTAGGTGAGGCATTGCATTTTGGTACATTCAATTTGATCTTTAGGTGAGGCATTGCATTTTGGTACATTCAATTTGATCTTTAGGTGAGGCATTGCATTTTGGTACATTCAATTTGATCTTTAGGAGACGCATTGCATATTGGTACATTCAATTTGATCTTTAGGTGACGCATTGCATTTTGGTACATTCAATTTGATCTTTAGGGGACGCATTGCATATTGGTACATTGAATTTGATCTTAAGGTGAGGCATTGCATTTTGGTACATTCAATTTGATCTTTAGGTGAGGCATTGCATATTGGTACATTCAATTTGATCTTTAGGTGAGGCATTGCATTTTGGTACATTCAATTTGATCTTTAGGGGACGCATTGCATATTGGTACATTGAATTTGATCTTTAGGTGAGGCATTGCATTTTGGTACATTCAATTTGATCTTTAGGTGAGGCATTGCATTTTGGTACATTCAATTTGATCTTTAGGTGAGGCATTGCATTTTGGTACATTCAATTTGATCTTTAGGTGAGGCATTGCATATTGGTACATTCAATTTGATCTTTAGGTGAGGCATTGCATTTTGGTACATTCAATTTGATCTTTAGGGGACGCATTGCATATTGGTACATTCAATTTGATCTTTAGGTGACACATTGCATATTGGTACATTCACTTTGAGCTTTAGGTGACGCATTGCATTTTGGTACATTGGATTTGATCTTTAGGGGACGCATTGCATTTTGGTACATTCAATTTGATCTTTAGAGGATGCATTGCATTTTGGTACATTCAATTTGATCTTTAGGTGACACATTGCATATTGGTACATTGAATTTGATCTGTAGGTGACACATTGCATATTGGTACATTCAATTTGATCTTTAGGTGACGAATTGCATATTGGTACATTGAATTTTTTTTTTTTTACAAAGGCATCACCACATTATCAAGGCCCACAGGCCACTCAAGGATAAGGGTTAAAGAGTGTACAGTAGAAATTGGTCAATATAGTAATCATTAGTAATGAACATTTGGTAAATTTAATAACTTATATGGAACGGCTCATAAAGAACTTATTTACTTTAGACTTGAACACAACCATATTGTAGTCAGCCGGAAAGCAGGAAAACGGAAGACAATTCCACAGGCGTGCAGTTCTAAGAAAGAAGCTTTGTTCATGGAATATACGTTTAGGCTTAGGCACAGATAAAGAGTGGGGGAAATTATTGATAGTGTTTACAGCTAGACGAGTGTTTCTTGTGAAAGTTTGGCGAGGGGGGACCATAGATTGAAGCTCAGTTGAACACTTTCCATGAAAATAACGATACATCAGAGACAAACTCGCAACATCTCTTCTGTGAGATAGAGGTTGCAAGGAGGAGAAAAGGACATCTCCTACGAGGCTACGAAGTCTATTTTGAACTCTATCAAGGCAGGCCAAGTCCTTTCTAGCAGCTCCTGCCCAGATGTGGCAACAGTATTCCATCCTTGGACGTACCTGGCTCTTATATAGATAGAGAATAGCATCAGCAGTGAGATATCTACCGGATCGATAGAAAGATCCCACCATTTTTCCAGCGGCCTTGGCAACAGATTTGATATACGTGTTCCATTTAAGATCAGGAGTAATGGTCAAGCCCAGAAGCTTGTCAAAACTTGAGGCCTCCTGAAGACGAGAGCCATTCATTTCAATTGATGACAAATGTGGATAAGAATGTTGATGATGTAAAGAGAGAAGCTTGGTTTTAGATGCATTAAAAGTAACCAGCCACTCCTTTCCCCATTGTACTACGTGCTCAAGATCAGAGGAGAGAGAATTGGAGAGAACTTGGTCGTTTACTGTCTTAGATGTGGTACCATAAATGGTAGTGTCGTCAGCATAAATGTCTACAAATGATGTAAGGATATGATTTGGAAGATCATTAATGTAGATCAGGAAAAGAGTTGGGCCCAGGTTAGGTGACACATTGCATTTTGGTACATTCAATTTGATCTTTGACCGACACTTTGCACCTCCTACACTGCAGTTTGGTACATTGAATTTGCTCGGGCAACACTTTGCACCAGTGGTACATTACATTTGACCTTTACGCCACAATCTGCATTTTATTACATTTAATTTGACCTTCGGCAAACAGTTTGTACTTTAGTATATTGAATTTAACCCTCGAGCGACACTTTGCACCTTGGTACATTTGAATTGACCTTTGAATTACATTTTACATCACATCTTTGGTTGAAACTTTGGATTTTGTATATTGAGTTTGACATTTGAGCGACACCCCACACATTTGATTCATTAATTTGACCCATGATCGACACTTTGCACATTAATACTTTGAATTTGCCAGAAAAGGTTAATGTTTAGTCAATTGACAATGTTTTTTAACATCGCTGAAACTGTATTCTTTTGTGCCAAAACAAAACTAAGTTACTTGAGAAAGAAAATATCGATTTGATGGGTTCCGTTTTATGAATCAATAAGATCATTCCTAGGGTGTAATGAAAAAAAAAAACGATAAACAGTAGTTTAGTTTTTTTCTTTGAGTATCTAAAACTCTACGTGATGTTTTGAATTAAATGCTAAGGTGTTTACCGAACAAATAAAGGATTTTTATTAATATTTCGTAAAATTCAGTGAAACCTTTAAAAATCTTGATATGAAACAAATGAGAACATTGAACCAATCTTTTCATATGAAAAAAAGTTTGTATTCTTAAGAATATATAAATACAATTATATATATATATATATATATATATATATATACATACATACATATATATATTATGCATGTGTGCGTGTTTGTGTGTGTCTGCTAGTATATATATATGTGTGTGTGTGTATTTATGTGTATGTATTTATGTGTGTGTGTATTTATGTGTGTGTATTTATGTGTATTTATTTGTATATATGTGTGTATTTAAGTGTATATATGTGTGTGTATTTATGTGTATATATATGTGTGTGTATTTATGTGCATATATGTATGTGTAGCAGAGAGACACGATTTATGTGTATACATGTATGTAAAAAAAGTGGGCAGAAGAATATACAGAGTATATAGAGTTTAGCGCTAATATTCGCCCAAACTTATATATATATATATATATATATATATATATATATATATATATATATATATATATATATAATGAGGATGAACGAGGTAAGTCCAAACTGACTGTTCCCATAAAATAGGGATTATATAATCATATACATATATGAAAAATATATTTTGGTGTCTGAAGAGTAGCCATTTTTGGATTATTTTTATATGTGTTTAAATTTGTCCAAATGGTTACGAAACAATTGTAACACACAAGGAAATACACGATACGATTTTCTTATTTTATATTTTTCGTCTTGATTTTTGCAAATATATATATATATATATATATATATATATATACTAGCAAGGGTACCCGGCCTTACCCGAGTCGACATGTAACACACCTACTATACTAACGATATTAATCATTTTTATGGTGGGCAACGTTGATACCTCCAGTACAATTTAAAAAATACAGATAAAAACATGTGATCGCCCTCAAACGAATAAATACGTGATACCCTCTCCAGATATTACGGCAGAAGGAGTACAAAGAAGCTATTCTCCAGAAATAGAGCATTTTCTGTTCCCTGTGACTCCGCACCCAAATAAAGTAATTAATAAATGAATTAAAACAACTTTTCTTTCAATCACAATAGCAGGGTGTGCTCGTGTGACCGAAAAAAGAAAAACAATGAGTCGCGGTGTCTGGGCTCCAACATGAATGGCGAAAGAAGGCAAAAATTTACAAATACACTATTTTACCTACACCGCCACGAATGTTTATGACGTCATGACGTAGGACATTAAGCTTTTTTTTTTTTTTCAAAAGTTTAACAAAATGGAATTTCTTTCACTTATTTTTTATGTTTTTGTAAAGGCACTTTTTCACTGGCTTTTTTTTTTTCGTAAATAAAGGAAATTTTCGATTTGGTTTTTGCCTTTTGGCTTTTTTGTTTTTAAAGGTGTGGCCTAAGTTTCAAAATGGCCTTTTTTGCCCCTTTTTCTAAAAAAAAAATGGCTTCTACTTTGGCCCTTTTTTAGCACGGAAAATAAATCCGTGTAGGCAGTAAATTTTTTTTTGTTGGCAAAACTTATTACTGACTTTTCACATGTAATATTAAAAAAAATATTTTTTTCACGATAGATTACCAAATTATTTTATTTGGTAAAGAATTTGTATTTTGTTTTTAAGTTATTTTTTTCCAAACGGAATTAAAAATGTAATAAAATGTTTAAAAAAAAAAAGTAGTTCCCGGAACGGTCAAATATTCTATATAGCAGTTTCAAGAATAATAAAAACAAACAAATGAAATCCTTTCAGTTTATACGTAAGTGTGTTTTTTTTTCAATATTTAAAGAAAAAGCAAAAAAATAAAAAAATAAATAAATAAAATATCAAACTTATTGAGATTAATAATTTTTTTAAAAGTTATTTTTGCAAACGAAAATAATTTTTATTTTAATGTTTCATTATTGTTTTATATATATATATATATATATATATATATATATATATATATATATATATATATATATATATAAATGATTCCCTAAACAGTCAAAGATTAGGTTTCGAAGTTTCAAGAATATTAATATACTACAGGTGGCACCCTGGGGAAATAACTCTAACCCCATTAAAAACAAAAAATCGATGTCGGTAATAATAATTCCAAATAAATTAAATATATATATATATAAATTCGTATTCCTGTCTGTCGTTTTGTTTGTTTATATGTTTATTCACAATTCGATTAATATATACAAAAAGATCCATTACTTTCCTATTTCATTTATTTCTTTATATAGTATGATTATTGCAAAATATACGCTCAAGAGGTAACCTAATTTGCATATTACATTAACCAAAAGCGATTTTACTAAATAGCGGTATGTTAGTTACAGTTTCGAGCGAGAGAATTGTTTTAAGTGTTCTATTTTAGGTTGTTATTTAAAGTTAATTTATATTGATAATATATTTAATTTTATTTAGACAATAGAAACTAAAACGTTTAGCTTACGCTTTACTTTTTCTTTTGACGTTAATGCCTGACACATGAAGACATGTTTGCTGCAAGGCTAAAATTTAAAACGTAGATCAATAGCTATTATATTAGACATGCCGTCGTTCGATTTTCACCTGGCAGATTCCATTTTTTATTTTTCATACTTTGCACCGATTTTCTCCGGCTAAAACCCAAATATAAAGTTTCGCGTGAGTTCGATAAACCTATATATTAAGTTTCATGCCTGCAGACCAAAAACTGACAGGAGTTTGGTGGGCAATTTTTTTAAAAACAAATATATATACGCATGCATATATATATATATATATATATATATATATATATATATATATATATATATATATATATATATAAAGAGGTTTGTGTTTACTATAACCTTTTTACGCAAATAATACGCAAGTATTAATGATGTAGAATTTCTGCATGAATATAATTACACGTAATAGTTCCTATTTACAATGTCTCCCCACGGGACAGAGTTAGACACCAACGTCGTTTTTTAACGTGGAGAAAAGGAACAAAAATAAAAATTGTCTCAGTCGTGAAGAATTTCTCCTCCACTGACAGAGAACAAGAAATTGAAGTGCAGCATCTGAAGAACAGATACTACACTTTGATCTTGTCCCGAAGGCCAAAATGCACAATAGTTAACTAAAGATGATTATCCCATAAGAAAACCGAAAAAACTAATAGGGAATTAATTAAAATGAATGTTTAAAAGAATATGCAAATTAGCTAGATCTTTTGCTAGTGAATGCAATTCCACAACCCATATATAAGAAAAGTGTATTGCCTTTTTAAATAAATAGAAAAAAAGGGGGTTTTAATGTGAATATCAATACACGAAACTTCCCCCAATTTATAGGAGTACAGATACCGGCTGAAAGATGCCTTCCTGAACTTGCACGTCACTCACTTGTTTGTCGCAGCGAATAGTGACATCTGCAATGTGTGAAATACGAATTACGTCTCGTGGATCACCAAAATCCTAATGACCAAAATCCTAATGACCAAAATGTATACTCGTATCCGAGTTCTGCCAACGACATATGTCTATTACTAGCAGACCGCCTGGCGTTGCCCGATCGTAAAATACACTTTAATACGATATTTTAATTCATGAAGATCTCCTATTTATTATTATGCGTTTGCGAGCGTGTATTAATGCATGAGTATATGTACTTGGATTTTCCAAAATATATTGTTTTCAGCATTCCTGAACTTCAAGTATTCGTCGCAATTTTAAAGTCTGCGTGCAGCGCAGTTTTTAAACTCTTGAACTTATAATATGGAATCATTATTTGGTATAAAAACAGCAGCGACAACAACAACAACAACAACAGCAACAACAACACACACACACACACACACACACACACACACACACACACACACACACACACAAAGAAAAACGACTAGATGCGGTTATTTATATTTTGTTAACCCAATCTTTCTTTCAAACTGTCTTTGAAGCTGTTTTTCTTTTTCCTTTTTTTTTTACTAATATCCCAAAGATCGTTCTATTCAAGCTATACTGATTTCTTTTTTATATTGTCTTTTTTTATATTGTTTTATTATTGCGACTTCAATACGTGACGTTTATTCAACATTTAGAGCGATAATAATGATAGTAATAATAATAATAAACAGATTCACGTCGCTGGTCTATTCTGCTAAATCTATAAGTGTAGACATTTGATTTACAAAAAATAAAAAAAACTTAAATTAAAAAGAAAATGGAGAATTTTTATTCTTCAGAATAAAAGCTTGACGGCGAACGTACGTGCTTATCTCCTTTGATTACCGGAGAGACGCGATCCTTAGTCGTGAAATTAAAAATAATTTTATAAACTTTGGAATTTAAACTTCCTTTTCTCTCTTCGGTACATTTTTTTTTTCAAATCTTTTAACAAAAACAGTGTTTGATATGAAAATTCACACACTCGTCCCCCCTCACGCATAGCGCCATGTCCACTTTGTTTTGTTATTTAAATTTCTTTCCCCAAAAACAAAACGATAGGAAAATTGTAAAAAAAAAAAAAAAGAAAAAAGAAAATATTCGATAGCAGTGTGATGCGGTATGATTACGGCGTGCGGGGTTCAAGTACTATGAAGGCTACTGCATCGTTTTACTAATAATCTAACAAAACTACACATTCATATGTCCCCCCTTTCTCGCCTCCCAATAAAATAGTAGCGTAGACGAGACCCTTAAGTTTTTATTCTGCAACTAATACGGAGAGAAAATATCCAAAAAAAGCTCCAGTTCTTCTCTGCTTATCCCGACATTGCTGCCAGTCATACTTGAGACTGAACCGAAGCAATGCCGTTCCAGCAGAGGTTCGTTTGTAACAAAGCATGGGCGCTCGTAAGAGCAGCAGCATCTGTATGCAAATAATCCAGCCGTTTTCAAGGTGACGTCACAGTGAGGAAGAAGGAAAGAAAAAAGATTATAAAAAAGAAAAACGTGTTGTTAAGCACATTGCAGTACAAAAAGACTTTTGAACAAGAAACAAGGAATTATTCTGGAAGTACCTGTAAATAAATGTATGTTGTTTCAACTGAAAAAAAAAAAGAATTAAGTCAAAGTCTTTCCTTGTCGTTGTTTCCTTGCGACTTTGTGGGTCCCAAGTGTAGACATATAGGTTAGCATAGTGTTATGTTAGGGTGTCCTAGGGGTTAGGATATTGTTATGTAAGAACAATGTTTAGGATAGGTTTGTTATGTTAGAATTAGTTTAGGGTTAGGTTAGAGTTAGTTTAGGCTAGGTTAGAGTTAGTTTAGTGTTAGGGTTAGATTTAGGGTTAGGTTAGAGTTGGTTTAGTGTTAGGGTTAGATTTAGGGTTAGGTTAGAGTTAGTTTAGAGTTAGGGTTAGATTTAGGGTTAGGTTAGAGTTGGTTTAGTGTTAGGGTTAGATTTAGGGTTAGGTTAGAGTTAGTTTAGTGTTAGGGTTAGATTTAGGGTTAGGTTAGAGTTGGTTTAGTGTTAGGATTAGATTTAGGGTTAGGTTAGAGTTAGTCTAGTGTTAGGGTTAGATTTAGGGTTAGGTTAGAGTTAGTTTAGTGTTAGGGTTAGATTTAGGGTTAGGTTAGAGTTAGTTTAGTGTTAGGGTTAGATTTAGGGTTAGGTTAGAGTTAGTTTAGGGTTAGGTTAGAGTTAGTTTAGAGTTAGGGTTAGATTTAGGGTTAGGTTAGAGTTGGTTTAGTGTTAGGGTTAGGTCAGAGTTAGTTTAGTGTTAGGGTTAGATTTAGGGTTAGGTTAGAGTTAGGGTTAGATTTAGGGTTAGGTTAGAGTTAGTTTAGGGTTAGGTTAGAGTTAGTTTAGAGTTAGGGTTAGATTTAGGATTAGGTATAGAAGTAAAATTATTTCGGTTTTTGTCGGTTTCAAAAGCTTTACTAACATCGATATACATGTTCAAAATTTGTTTAAAAAATATATGGTAGTAGTTTTTGGTATATTTATTTTCAAGGAGGCTAAGTTCTGTCCTAGTTGCTGTTTTCAAAATTAAATCCTAGGGAAGATTCATTTAATACCTTCATATGAGGCTCCTTCATTCCAGAGGGAGTGCCGGCGAAGCTCTAAAGATGAGTTCGTTTCACATCAAAATCTAAAGAATTTTACAAACGAGGCATTTATAAGCTCGTTGACAGATGGAATCAAATAATAGAAAGCAAAGGTCGTTATTGTTATGAATAAAGGTTTTCATAAACGTACAGTTTTTCATTTTCAAGATTTAATTTTTATTTTTGCACCGACCGGAAGTAAAAGAATAATTTTTTTGTTCAATTCTTTGATAATAAAAGCATAATATTTATTTATCATTATGGTTATCTTTCAGATGCAAGGTTCATTGTTTACTTGCGGTTTTAACGATGTAAGATTCCGTTGTACGGAAGACCAAATCGGCCAAAATGTCTATCATGTTTTTATTGGCGCTTTTCTTCGTATTTTTAATAACATTTTTTGCACCATTTACAAGTTCTTTTTACAAATAATTTTTTTAATACTGTAATAGTAAAATAAAGATACATTTATTAATTATACGGAAAAAGTATCTCGTAATGTTTTCACACGAGATTTTTTTCCTGTTGATTTCTCTTTTTTTTTTTTTTTAATATTAAAATTGATTTAAAGAGATTTTCAAGCCTTTAACATGACGGAGTTTATAATGAAAACCAAATTACCGTTAAAATTAAAATAATCTTTATTAGAAATTTGTAACAAAATAACAAAATTATAAAACTATTAGATTAAAATTGAGAACTTTTAATTAAACAACGTGAACATTTTATAATGAGTGTTTTCATGAAATGTATTTTTAATAATAAAAAAGTGAACTTTTTTTACTTAAACTTCATAAAAAAAACGTATCCAATATAGAATTTTACTAAAATAATTTTACTATTACAGTATTAAAAAAATTATTTGTAAAAAAAAACTTGTAAATGGTGCAAAAAAATGTTATTAAAAAATACGAAGAAAAGCGCCAATAAAAACATCGTAGACGTATATTATCATTTAAACAGTATATCAATTTAAATATTTAAATTCAGTAAATAAATTTAAATATTTAAATTATGGCCGATTTGGTCTTCCGTACAACGGAATCTTACATCGTTACAATCGCAAGTAAACAAGGAACCTTGCATCTGAAAGATAACCATCATTATTAATGTTGCAAAAAGATCAGATCAAATCAACATGATACCATAGGTTTCGAGCCTGGAGCGGGTCCAGAACAGGACTAATGTTTTGTTAGGGTTGATTGTACTTCATATACCTATACTTATATATATATAAAAGCCCTTTGTGCGTGTGTGTGTGTGTGAGTGTATGAGAAAGAGAGAGAGAGAGAGAGAGAGAGAGAGAGAGAGAGAGAGAGTACCCTATGGACATCGAAACGGTTGTGGCGATTTTTGAAAATTTAATAAAAATGTACTATATGTATCTGGGAGTGGTCTTAGATTCTGCATCAGAAATTCTGATAAATATCGAAAATCAATAATCGATAAAATACGATTGAAGAAGAACAGTCCGATTTTGACGAATGCTGCACAAGCAGAATGAATCAATAGTAGTTCCTGTGATAAGATAGAGACGCTTTCGAAATGAAGGGTTCTGTTTAGAACACAAGTGAACTACGATATTTGACTTTTGCATTTTAGACTTTAATTCAAACCCTCATATAAAAATAATTTCAGAAAATAAAAAAGTACGTTCTCTACAGTGCAATATACATGTATTGTGGTGTAAGTCATTGCAGGAAGGCATGTGAAGCTTCCTTCCTAGCACGTGAAGCTTCCAATGCGTCCCCAAACAGAGCAGGTAGTCAATCGATTTGATTGTAAAATTGACAATTTCACTTATTTCGATGACAATAAATATTGGAAGTGTGGAACATTCGTTAGTGTTCATTCAACCATAGGTAACAGAGTGTCCTGACTTATATATATATATATATATATATATATATATATATATATATATATATATATATATATATATATATATATGCGTATAGTAGTTGTCATTTCTTTATTTTGCATGCGGTACCTTTTGGGGCGGATTGCATTACCTTAATGCTAATGGGAAATAATGTTTCTTTTATCTATGTGGTTCTCCAATGGGATGCACCACACACACACACACGCGCGCGCATGCACACACACACACGCGCGCGCATGCACACACACATACACACACATACACACACACGCACATACACACACATACACAGATGCACACATGCGCATACATACACACACATACACACATACACGCACACATACACACACCCACACGCAAAGCTCATCGATAATTTCCTTGTCCATTGAATATCTTTGAAATTTCTTTAAAATCAAATCCCTTTTCCTTTTCCTGATAAAACTGTCAAATTTATCGCGAACACTCTCCCCCCTATATATAAGAACTTAGTCTGTGTGTGTGAGTTCCTTCCCTATGCACTCCGAAATTTCACACAAATTTGCTTTATATATCTGACTGTGTTCTTAGATAGGTTTCGTATCGGAATGTCTTCGATAAGTATCGTTAATCAATAGTGGAAAGATCTGATAAAAGCAAGAACCAGCGATTTTGAATAAAGTCAACACGTTATGCCCGGCATATAAAACCAATTTTTTTTTTATATGAAAGGGGCACGTTCGAAATGAATGTTTCTGTTTAAAGCACAATTGAACCATGATACTTGACTTTTGCAAATTAAACCAATTAAAGCCATTATATATAAAAATAATTTCAAAAAATTAACAGTAAGTTCTGTATAGGGCAATATAGACTACAATGTGTTGTGGACTAAGTCACTGCGAGGAGGCGTGTAAAGAATCCTTCCGGTGCACCGCGATGAGTTCCCAACTAGAGCTCGCAATCAACCGATTTGTTAAAAAAAAAAATATGGACAATTTTACCAATTTTAAGATAATAAAAATATGGAAGTGTGAAACGTTCGTTGATCATCATTCAATCCCGGGCAATGTCGGGTCTACCTGCTAGTATATATATAAAGGCTGTCCAAAAGAGTTCACTATTTCAGATAAAATCAAACATTTCTGAGTGGAGGTGGTAGGAAGTATTCCTATATTTTACTTTGTTTAAATTCCTCAAAGTATTCGTTAGTACTTTGTGGATGGAAATTCTTTTAGAGTTATTTCTACCTATAATAAGGTATCGTGGTGACAGAGAATGGTATGCAAATACTCCAAATATGAGAGGCATTGCCAGACCGTGTGAATTTCAATGCGATCTCCACGCAGCTGGATGAAGCGAATTGTGACATAACGAAGGCAGTCAACGTCGCCTAAGAGATGCTGAGCTTAGAGGATGAGAATCGTTATCTTCTTTTTTGATCAAAGAAAGAAAAAAGAAATTAAGTTTTATAAATGAAAGAAAAGTGGAAAATTTAATAAATTTTCTTCATATTTTACTCATTCTTTCTTTCTTTTTTTCTTTAATTATTCATTCTTTCTTTCTTTTTTCTTTAATTATTCATTCTTTCTTCCTTTTTTCTTTAATTATTCATTCTTTCTTTCTTTTTTCTTTAATTATTTATTCTTTCTTTCTTTTTTCTATAATTATTCATTCTTTCTTTCCTTTTTCTTTAATTATTCATTCTTTCTTTCTTTTTCTTTAATTATTCATTCTTTCTTTCTTTTTTCTTTAATTATTCATTCTTTCTTCCTTTTTTCTTTAATTATTCATTCTTTCTTTCTTTTTCTTTAATTATTCATTCTTTCTTTCTTTTTTCTTTAATTATTCATTCTTTCTTTCTTTTTTCTTTAATTATTCATTCTTTCTTCCTTTTTTCTTTAATTATTCATTCTTTCTTTCTTTTTCTTTAATTATTCATTCTTTCTTTCTTTTTTCTTTAATTATTCATTCTTTCTTCCTTTTTTCTTTAATTATTTATTCTTTCTTCCTTTTTTCTTTAATTATTCATTCTTTCTTTCTTTTTTCTATAATTATTCATTCTTTCTTTCTTTTTTCTTTAATTATTCATTCTTTCTTTCTTTTTCTTTAATTATTCATTCTTTCTTTCTTTTTTCTTTAATTATTCATTCTTTCTTCCTTTTTTCTTTAATTATTCATTCTTTCTTTCTTTTTCTTTAATTATTCATTCTTTCTTTCTTTTTCTTTAATTATTTATTCTTTCTTCCTTTTTTCTATAATTATTCATTCTTTCTTTCTTTTTTTCTTTAATTACTCATTCTTTCTTCCTTTTTTCTTTAATTACT
Organism: Euprymna scolopes; assembly: GCF_053919585.1. Taxonomy (NCBI): domain Eukaryota; kingdom Metazoa; phylum Mollusca; class Cephalopoda; order Sepiida; family Sepiolidae; genus Euprymna; species Euprymna scolopes. The sequence continues at coordinate 85,326,116 of NC_136516.1, read as the reverse complement.
CATTCTTTCTTTCGTTTTTCTTTAATTATTCATTCTTTCTTTCTTTTTTCTTTAATTATTCATTCTTTCTTTCTTTTTCTTTAATTACTCATTCTTTCTTTCTTTTTTCTTTAATTATTTATTCTTTCTTCCTTTTTTCTATAATTATTTATTCTTTCTTTCTTTTTTCTTTAATTACTCATTCTTTCTTCCTTTTTTCTTTAATTACTCATTCTTTCTTCCTTTTTTCTTTAATTACTCATTCTTTCTTTCTTTTTTCTTTAATTATTTATTCTTTCTTCCTTTTTCTTTAATTACTCATTCTTTCTTCCTTTTTTCTTTAATTATTTATTCTTTCTTCCTTTTTTCTTTAATTACTCATTCTTTCTTTCTTTTTTCTATAATTATTTATTCTTTCTTTCTTTTTTCTTTAATTATTCATTCTTTCTTTCTTTTTTCTTTAATTATTTATTCTTTCTTTCTTTTTTCTTTAATTACTCATTCTTTCTTCCTTTTTTCTTTAATTATTTATTCTTTCTTCCTTTTTTCTTTAATTATTCATGCTTTTTTTCTTTTTTCTTTAATTATTTATTCTTTCTTCCTTTTTTCTTTAATTACTCATTCTTTCTTCCTTTTTTCTTTAATTATTTATTCTTTCTTCCTTTTTTCTTTAATTACTCATTCTTTCTTTCTTTTTTCTATAATTATTTATTCTTTCTTTCTTTTTTCTTTAATTATTCATTCTTTCTTTCTATTTTTCTATAATTATTTATTCTTTCTTCCTTTTTTCTTTAATTACTCATTCTTTCTTCCTTTTTTCTTTAATTATTTATTCTTTCTTCCTTTTTTCTTAAATTACTCATTCTTTCTTTCGTTTTTCTTTAATTATTCATTCTTTCTTTCTTTTTTCTTTAATTATTCATTCTTTCTTTCTTTTTCTTTAATTACTCATTCTTTCTTTCTTTTTTCTTTAATTATTTATTCTTTCTTCCTTTTTTCTATAATTATTTATTCTTTCTTTCTTTTTTCTTTAATTACTCATTCTTTCTTCCTTTTTTCTTTAATTATTTATTCTTTCTTCCTTTTTTCTTTAATTACTCATTCTTTCTTTCTTTTTTCTTTAATTATTTATTCTTTCTTCCTTTTTTCTTTAATTACTCATTCTTTCTTCCTTTTTTCTTTAATTATTTATTCTTTCTTCCTTTTTTCTTTAATTATTCATTCTTTCTTTCTTTTTTCTTTTAATTATTCATTCTTTCTTTCTTTTTTTCTTTAATTACTCATTCTTTCTTCCTTTTTTCTTTAATTATTTATTCATTTATTATTATTTTCTTTAATTATTCAGTCTTTCTTTCTTTTTTCTTTAATTATTTATTCTTTCTTCCTTTTTTCTTTAATTATTTATTCTTTCTTTCTTTTTTTCTTTAATTACTCATTCTTTCTTCCTTTTTTCTTTAATTACTCATTCTTTCTTTCGTTTTTCTTTAATTATTCATTCTTTCTTTCTTTTTTCTTTAATTATTCATTCTTTCTTTCTTTTTCTTTAATTACTCATTCTTTCTTTCTTTTTTCTTTAATTATTTATTCTTTCTTCCTTTTTTCCTTAATTATTTATTCTTTCTTTCTTTTTTCTTTAATTACTCATTCTTTCTTCCTTTTTTCTTTAATTACTCATTCTTTCTTTCTTTTTTCTTTAATTATTCATTCTTTCTTTCTTTTTCTTTAATTACTCATTCTTTCTTTCTTTTTTCTTTAATTATTCATTCTTTCTTTCTTTTTTCTTTAATTACTCATTCTTTCTTTCTTTTTTCTTTAATTACTCATTCTTTCTTCCTTTTTTCTTTAATTACTCATTCTTTCTTCCTTTTTTCTTTAATTATTTATTCTTTCTTCCTTTTTTCTTTAATTACTCATTCTTTCTTTCTTTTTTCTTTAATTACTCATTCTTTCTTTCTGTTTTCTTTAATTACTCATTCTTTCTTTCTTTTTTTCTTTAATTATTCATTCTTTCTTTTCTTTTTTCCTTAATTACCCATTCTTTCTTTCTTTTTTCTTTAATTACTCATTCTTTCTTCCTTTTTTCTTTAATTATTTATTCTTTCTTCCTTTTTTCTTTAATTACTTATTCTTTCTTTCTTTTTTCTTTAATTACTCTTTCTTTCTTTTCTTTTTTCTTTACTTACCCATTCTTTCTTTCTTTTTTCTTTAATTACTCATTCTTTCTTTCTTTTTTCTTTAATTACTCATTCTTACTTTCTTTTTTCTTTAATTACTCATTCTTTCTTTCTTTTTTCTTTAATTACTCATTCTTTCTTTCTTTTTTCTTTAATTACTCATTCTTTCTTTCTTTTTACTTTAATTATTTATTCATTTATTATTATTTTCTTTAATTATTCATTCTTTCTTCCTTTTTTCTTTAATTACTCATTCTTTCTTCCTTTTTTCTTTAATTATTTATTCTTTCTTCCTTTTTTCTTTAATTACTCATTCTTTCTTTCTTTTTTCTTTAATTACTCATTCTTTCTTTCTTTTTTCTTTAATTACTCATTCTTTCTTTCTTTTTTCTTTAATTACTCATTCTTTCTTTCTTTTTTCTTTAATTACTCATTCTTTCTTTCTTTTTTCTTTAATTACTCATTCTTTCTTCCTTTTTTCTTTAATTACTCATTCTTTCTTTCTTTTTTCTTTAATTACTCATTTTTTATTTCTTTTTTCTTTAATTACTCATTCTTTCTTTCTTTTTTCTTTAATTACTCATTCTTTCTTTCTTTTTTCTTTAATTACTCATTATTTCTTTCTTTTTTCTTTAATTACTCATTTTTTATTTCTTTTTTCTTTAATTACTCATTCTTTCTTTCTTTTTTCTTTAAGTACTCATTCTTTCTTTCTTTTTTCTTTAATTACTCATTATTTCTTTCTTTTTTCTTTAATTACTCATTCTTTCCATCTTTTTTCTTTAATTACTCATTCTTTCTTTCTTTCTTTTTTCTTTAATTATTTATTCTTTCTTCCTTTTTTCTTTAATTATTTATTCTTTCTTTCTTTTTTCTTTAATTACTCATTCTTTCTTTCTTTCTTTTTTCTTTAATTACTCATTCTTTCTTTCTTTTTTCTTTAATTACTCATTCTTTCTTTCTTTTTTTCTTTAATTACTCATTCTTTCTTTCTTTTTTCTTTAATTACTCATTCTTTCTTTCTTTCTTTTTTCTTTAATTACTCATTCTTTCTTTCTTTTTTCTTTAATTACTCATTCTTTCTTTCTGTTTTCTTTAATTACTCATTCTTTCTTTCTTTTTTCTTTAATTATTTATTCTTTCTTTCTTTTTTCTTTTATTACTCATTCTTTCTTTCTTTTTTCTTTAATTACTAATTCTTTCTTTCTTTTTTCTTTAATTACTCATTCTTACCATCTTTTTTCTTTAATTACTCATTCTTTCTTTCTTTTTTCTTTAATTACTCATTCTTTCTTTCTTTTTTCTTTAATTACTCATTCTTTCTTTCTTTTTTCTTTAATTACTCATTCTTTCTTTCTTTTTTTCTTTAATTACTCATTCCGTCTTTCTTTTTTCTTTAATTACTCATTCTTTCTTTCTTTCTTTTTTCTGTAATTACTCATTCTTTCTTTCTTTTTTCTTTAATTACTCATTCTTTCTGTCTTTTTTCTTTAATTACTCATTCTTTCTTTCTTTTTTCTTTAATTACTCATTCTTTCTTTCTTTTTTCTTTAATCACTCATTCTTTCTTTCTTTTTTCTTTAATTATTCATTCTTTCTTTCTTTTTTCTTTAATTATTCATTCTTTCTTCCTTTTTTCTTTAATTATTCATTCTTTCTTTCTTTTTCTTTAATTATTCATTCTTTCTTTCTTTTTCTTTAATTATTTATTCTTTCTTCCTTTTTTCTATAATTATTCATTCTTTCTTTCTTTTTTTCTTTAATTACTCATTCTTTCTTCCTTTTTTCTTTAATTACTCATTCTTTCTTTCGTTTTTCTTTAATTATTCATTCTTTCTTTCTTTTTTCTTTAATTATTCATTCTTTCTTTCTTTTTCTTTAATTACTCATTCTTTCTTTCTTTTTTCTTTAATTATTTATTCTTTCTTCCTTTTTTCTATAATTATTTATTCTTTCTTTCTTTTTTCTTTAATTACTCATTCTTTCTTCCTTTTTTCTTTAATTATTTATTCTTTCTTCCTTTTTTCTTTAATTACTCATTCTTTCTTTCTTTTTTCTTTAATTATTTATTCTTTCTTCCTTTTTTCTTTAATTACTCATTCTTTCTTCCTTTTTTCTTTAATTATTTATTCTTTCTTCCTTTTTTCTTTAATTACTCATTCTTTCTTTCTTTTTTCTATAATTATTTATTCTTTCTTTCTTTTTTCTTTAATTATTCATTCTTTCTTTCTTTTTTCTTTAATTATTTATTCTTTCTTTCTTTTTTCTTTAATTACTCATTCTTTCTTCCTTTTTTCTTTAATTATTTATTCTTTCTTCCTTTTTTCTTTAATTATTCATTCTTTTTTTCTTTTTTCTTTAATTATTTATTCTTTCTTCCTTTTTTCTTTAATTACTCATTCTTTCTTCCTTTTTTCTTTAATTATTTATTCTTTCTTCCTTTTTTCTTTAATTACTCATTCTTTCTTTCTTTTTTCTATAATTATTTATTCTTTCTTTCTTTTTTCTTTAATTATTCATTCTTTCTTTCTTTTTTCTATAATTATTTATTCTTTCTTCCTTTTTTCTTTAATTACTCATTCTTTCTTCCTTTTTTCTTTAATTATTTATTCTTTCTTCCTTTTTTCTTTTATTACTCATTCTTTCTTTCGTTTTTCTTTAATTATTCATTCTTTCTTTCTTTTTTCTTTAATTATTCATTCTTTCTTTCTTTTTCTTTAATTACTCATTCTTTCTTTCTTTTTTCTTTAATTATTTATTCTTTCTTCCTTTTTTCTATAATTATTTATTCTTTCTTTCTTTTTTCTTTAATTACTCATTCTTTCTTCCTTTTTTCTTTAATTATTTATTCTTTCTTCCTTTTTTCTTTAATTACTCATTCTTTCTTTCTTTTTTCTTTAATTATTTATTCTTTCTTCCTTTTTTCTTTAATTACTCATTCTTTCTTCCTTTTTTCTTTAATTATTTATTCTTTCTTCCTTTTTTCTTTAATTATTCATTCTTTCTTTCTTTTTTCTTTTAATTATTCATTCTTTCTTTCTTTTTTTCTTTAATTACTCATTCTTTCTTCCTTTTTTCTTTAATTATTTATTCATTTATTATTATTTTCTTTAATTATTCAGTCTTTCTTTCTTTTTTCTTTAATTATTTATTCTTTCTTCCTTTTTTCTTTAATTATTTATTCTTTCTTTCTTTTTTTCTTTAATTACTCATTCTTTCTTCCTTTTTTCTTTAATTACTCATTCTTTCTTTCGTTTTTCTTTAATTATTCATTCTTTCTTTCTTTTTTCTTTAATTATTCATTCTTTCTTTCTTTTTCTTTAATTACTCATTCTTTCTTTCTTTTTTCTTTAATTATTTATTCTTTCTTCCTTTTTTCCTTAATTATTTATTCTTTCTTTCTTTTTTCTTTAATTACTCATTCTTTCTTCCTTTTTTCTTTAATTACTCATTCTTTCTTTCTTTTTTTTTTAATTATTCATTCTTTCTTTCTTTTTCTTTAATTACTCATTCTTTCTTTCTTTTTTCTTTAATTATTCATTCTTTCTTTCTTTTTTCTTTAATTACTCATTCTTTCTTTCTTTTTTCTTTAATTACTCATTCTTTCTTCCTTTTTTCTTTAATTACTCATTCTTTCTTCCTTTTTTCTTTAATTATTTATTCTTTCTTCCTTTTTTCTTTAATTACTCATTCTTTCTTATTTTTTTCTTTAATTACTCATTCTTTCTTTCTTTTTTCTTTAATTACCTATTCTTTCTTTCTTTTTTTCTTTAATTATTCATTCTTTCTTTTCTTTTTTCCTTAATTACCCATTCTTTCTTTCTTTTTTCTTTAATTACTCATTCTTTCTTCCTTTTTTCTTTAATTATTTATTCTTTCTTCCTTTTTCTTTAATTACTTATTCTTTCTTTCTTTTTTCTTTAATTACTCTTTCTTTCTTTTCTTTTTTCTTTACTTACCCATTCTTTCTTTCTTTTTTCTTTAATTACTCATTCTTTCTTTCTTTTTTCTTTAATTACTCATTCTTACTTTCTTTTTTCTTTAATTACTCATTCTTTCTTTCTTTTTTCTTTAATTACTCATTCTTTCTTTCTTTTTTCTTTAATTACTCATTCTTTCTTTCTTTTTACTTTAATTATTTATTCATTTATTATTATTTTCTTTAATTATTCATTCTTTCTTCCTTTTTTCTTTAATTACTCATTCTTTCTTCCTTTTTTCTTTAATTATTTATTCTTTCTTCCTTTTTTCTTTAATTATTTATTCTTTCTTTCTTTTTTCTTTAATTACTCATTCTTTCTTTCTTTTTTCTTTAATTACTCATTCTTTCTTTCTTTTTTCTTTAATTACTCATTCTTTCTTTCTTTTTTCTTTAATTACTCATTCTTTCTTTCTTTTTTCTTTAATTACTCATTCTTTCTTCCTTTTTTCTTTAATTACTCATTCTTTCTTTCTTTTTTCTTTAATTACTCATTTTTTATTTCTTTTTTCTTTAATTACTCATTCTTTCTTTCTTTTTTCTTTAATTACTCATTCTTTCTTTCTTTTTTCTTTAATTACTCATTATTTCTTTCTTTTTTCTTTAATTACTCATTTTTTATTTCTTTTTTCTTTAATTACTCATTCTTTCTTTCTTTTTTCTTTAATTACTCATTCTTTCTTTCTTTTTTCTTTAATTACTCATTATTTCTTTCTTTTTTCTTTAATTACTCATTCTTTCCATCTTTTTTCTTTAATTACTCATTCTTTCTTTCTTTCTTTTTTCTTTAATTATTTATTCTTTCTTCCTTTTTTCTTTAATTTTTTATTCTTTCTTTCTTTTTTCTTTAATTACTCATTCTTTCTTTCTTTTTTCTTTAATTACTCATTCTTTCTTTCTTTTTTCTTTAATTACTCATTCTTTCTTTCTTTTTTTCTTTAATTACTCATTCTTTCTTTCTTTTTTCTTTAATTACTCATTCTTTCTTTCTTTCTTTTTTCTTTAATTACTCATTCTTTCTTTCTTTTTTCTTTAATTACTCATTCTTTCTTTCTGTTTTCTTTAATTACTCATTCTTTCTTTCTTTTTTCTTTAATTATTTATTCTTTCTTTCTTTTTTCTTTTATTACTCATTCTTTCTTTCTTTTTTCTTTAATTACTAATTCTTTCTTTCTTTTTTCTTTAATTACTCATTCTTTCCATCTTTTTTCTTTAATTACTCATTCTTTCTTTCTTTTTTCTTTAATTACTCATTCTTTCTTTCTTTTTTCTTTAATTACTCATTCTTTCTTTCTTTTTTCTTTAATTACTCATTCTTTCTTTCTTTTTTTCTTTAATTACTCATTCTTTCTTTCTTTTTTCTTTAATTACTCATTCTTTCTTTCTTTCTTTTTTCTGTAATTACTCATTCTTTCTTTCTTTTTTCTTTAATTACTCATTCTTTCTGTCTTTTTTCTTTAATTACTCATTCTTTCTTTCTTTTTTCTTTAATTACTCATTCTTTCTTTCTTTTTTCTTTAATTACTCATTCTTTCTTTCTTTTTTCTTTAATTATTTATTCTTTCTTTCTTTTTTCTTTAATTACTCATTCTTTCTTTCTTTTTTCTTTAATTACTCATTCTTTCTTTCTTTTTTCTTTAATTACTCATTCTTTCTTTCTTTTTTCTTTAATTACTCATTCTTTCTTTCTTTTTTCTTTAATTACTCATTCTTTCTTTCTTTTTTCTTTAATTACTCATTATTTCTTTCTTTTTTCTTTAATTACTCATTTTTTATTTCTTTTTTCTTTAATTACTCATTCTTTCTTTCTTTTTTCTTTAATTACTCATTCTTTCTTTCTTTTTTCTTTAATTACTCATTATTTCTTTCTTTTTTCTTTAATTACTCATTCTTTCCATCTTTTTTCTTTAATTACTCATTCTTTCTTTCTTTCTTTTTTCTTTAATTATTTATTCTTTCTTCCTTTTTTCTTTAATTTTTTATTCTTTCTTTCTTTTTTCTTTAATTACTCATTCTTTCTTTCTTTTTTCTTTAATTACTCATTCTTTCTTTCTTTTTTCTTTAATTACTCATTCTTTCTTTCTTTTTTTCTTTAATTACTCATTCTTTCTTTCTTTTTTCTTTAATTACTCATTCTTTCTTTCTTTCTTTTTTCTTTAATTACTCATTCTTTCTTTCTTTTTTCTTTAATTACTCATTCTTTCTTTCTGTTTTCTTTAATTACTCATTCTTTCTTTCTTTTTTCTTTAATTATTTATTCTTTCTTTCTTTTTTCTTTTATTACTCATTCTTTCTTTCTTTTTTCTTTAATTACTAATTCTTTCTTTCTTTTTTCTTTAATTACTCATTCTTTCCATCTTTTTTCTTTAATTACTCATTCTTTCTTTCTTTTTTCTTTAATTACTCATTCTTTCTTTCTTTTTTCTTTAATTACTCATTCTTTCTTTCTTTTTTCTTTAATTACTCATTCTTTCTTTCTTTTTTTCTTTAATTACTCATTCTTTCTTTCTTTTTTCTTTAATTACTCATTCTTTCTTTCTTTCTTTTTTCTGTAATTACTCATTCTTTCTTTCTTTTTTCTTTAATTACTCATTCTTTCTGTCTTTTTTCTTTAATTACTCATTCTTTCTTTCTTTTTTCTTTAATTACTCATTCTTTCTTTCTTTTTTCTTTAATTACTCATTCTTTCTTTCTTTTTTCTTTAATTATTTATTCTTTCTTTCTTTTTTCTTTAATTACTCATTCTTTCTTTCTTTTTTCTTTAATTACTCATTCTTTCTTTCTTTTTTCTTTAATTACTCATTCTTTCTTTCTTTTTTTCTTTAATTACTCATTCTTTCTTTCTTTTTTCTTTAATTACTCATTCTTTCTTTCTTTCTTTTTTCTTTAATTACTCATTCTTTCTTTCTTTTTTCTTTAATTATTTATTCTTTCTTTCTTTTTTCTTTAATTACTCATTCTTTCTTTCTTTTTTCTTTAATTACTCATTCTTTCTTTCTTTTTTCTTTAATTACTCATTCTTTCTTTCTTTTTTCTTTAATTACTCATTCTTTCTTTCTTTTTTCTTTAATTACTCATTCTTTCTTTCTTTTTTCTTTAATTACTCATTCTTTCCATCTTTTTTCTTTAATTACTCATTCTTTCTTTCTTTCTTTTTTCTTTAATTACTCATTCTTTCTTTCTTTTTTCTTTAATTACTCATTCTTTCTTTCTGTTTTCTTTAACTACTCATTCTTTCTTTCTTTTTTCTTTAATTATTTATTCTTTCTTTCTTTTTTCTTTTATTACTCATTCTTTCTTTCTTTTTTCTTTAATTACTAATTCTTTCTTTCTTTTTTCTTTAATTACTCATTCTTTCCATCTTTTTTCTTTAATTACTCATTCTTTCTTTCTTTTTTCTTTAATTACTCATTCTTTCTTTCTTTTTTCTTTAATTACTCATTCTTTCTTTCTTTTTTCTTTAATTACTCATTCTTTCTTTCTTTTTTCTTTAATTACTCATTCTTTCTTTCTTTTTTCTTTAATTACTCATTCTTTCTTTCTTTTTTCTTTAATTACTCATTCTTTCCATCTTTTTTCTTTAATTACTCATTCTTTCTTTCTTTTTTCTTTAATTACTCATTCTTTCTTTCTTTTTTCTTTAATTACTCATTCTTTCTTTCTTTTTTCTTTAATTACTCATTCTTTCTTTCTGTTTTCTTTAATTACTCATTCTTTCTTTCTTTTTTCTTTAATTATTTATTCTTTCTTTCTTTTTTCTTTTATTACTCATTCTTTCTTTCTTTTTTCTTTAATTACTAATTCTTTCTTTCTTTTTTTTTTAATTACTCATTCTTTCCATCTTTTTTCTTTAATTACTCATTCTTTCTTTCTTTTTTCTTTAATTACTCATTCTTTCTTTCTTTTTTCTTTAATTACTCATTCTTTCTTTCTTTTTTCTTTAATTACTCATTCTTTCTTTCTGTTTTCTTTAATTACTCATTCTTTCTTTCTTTTTTCTTTAATTATTTATTCTTTCTTTCTTTTTTCTTTTATTACTCATTCTTTCTTTCTTTTTTCTTTAATTACTAATTCTTTCTTTCTTTTTTCTTTAATTACTCATTCTTTCCATCTTTTTTCTTTAATTACTCATTCTTTCTTTCTTTTTTCTTTAATTACTCATTCTTTCTTTCTTTTTTCTTTAATTACTCATTCTTTCTTTCTGTTTTCTTTAATTACTCATTCTTTCTTTCTTTTTTCTTTAATTATTTATTCTTTCTTTCTTTTTTCTTTTGTTACTCATTCTTTCTTTCTTTTTTCTTTAATTACTAATTCTTTCTTTCTTTTTTCTTTAATTACTCATTCTTTCCATCTTTTTTCTTTAATTACTCATTCTTTCTTTCTTTTTTCTTTAATTACTCATTCTTTCTTTCTTTTTTCTTTAATTACTCATTCTTTTTTTCTTTTTTCTTTAATTACTCATTCTTTCTTTCTTTTTTCTTTAATTACTCATTATTTCTTTCTTTTTTCTTTAATTATTTATTCTTTCTTTCTTTTTTCTTTAATTACTCATTCTTTCTTTCTTTTTTCTTTAATTATTTATTCTTTCTTTCTTTTTTCTTTTATTACTCATTCTTTCTTTCTTTTTTCTTTAATTACTCATTGTTTCTTTCTTTTTTCTTTAATTACTCATTTTTTCTTTCTTTTTTCTTTAATTATTCATTCTTTCTTCCTTTTTCTTTAATTATTTATTCATTTATTATTATTTTCTTTAATTATTCATTCTTTCTTTCTTTTTTTCTTTAATTATTCACCCTTTCTTTCTTTTTTTTCTTTAATAACACATTCTTTATTTCTTTTTTTCTTTAATTACTCATTCTTTCTTTAATTCATGGTAAAGTGGCAGTTTTAGTCATTTAGAACTGCTTTAAAGCTTCACCGCTCACTCATTTTTCGACCGAATTTCAAACAATTATATACAGTTTATAGATCACCTTCTCAGCTATATTGTGAAACAAAAAATTTTCAATTTTTGTTCAGTAAATCAAAAGTTATAAATTATCTGATGTTCAAAATCATAAAAATATGTAAGGAGATGAACGACGCCTTTTATGACTGGTTTCCATAGCAACCACGCCGCTTCAACCACTACTGTGGCTAATAATTCACAGCTGTCGAGAGAATAGAAGTAACAAATGAAATAGAGAGAATAAAACATGAAAGGGAGATAATTGGGCGGATTTTATTGAAACCGGACGAGTGCCATACTACATATGTGTCTATGGGGACAAAATATAAGACTGAAATTAAACGAAGAACAAGTGAATTTATTGGAAGCTTGGAAAAATCATGGATTACAATAGAAAAATGCGAGCATGAAAAGTAATATGGATAAGCTTAAATATAAAAAAGTAAAGGACTAGTTATTAAAACTGAAAAAGGAAAATACAAGATATTCTGATAAAAAATATAATAAATTTATAACTTAAAATATTACAGCATTAAAAATTTTTAAAATTCAATTCATACCATTATACAATCAATTCGTAATGCTGCAATATTTTAAGTTATAAATAAATAATGAAAGAAAGATTATAAGAAATATAATTAATAAGTATCTATCGCTGTATCATACGGCTAGGGTGCATTGGCTTGAATCGAAACTGAAATAAAAACATATGAAATATATATAAATTGAGTTCTTTCAGCTATAATCGAAACTGAAACCAAAACTCTAGATAAAATTATCCATATATTAATACGATAGCACGTATGTAATTTTCTGTGTCACGCTTACACTCGGATCGTTTAATTATTATGTACTTCCATTTCTTTTCAACAACATAGTTATTTGAAAAGATATACGATTAAAAAATTAAAAAAATAATCGATAAAAAGTTTACGTATTTTCTATAATTTTATAAATTAAACATTTTTTTGTTAATATAATTTTTCAAACATATTTACTTTGTGATTTTTTTTCAAATATACTTTCACTTTTGGCGTCACCTATTTAAAAATAACTGTTTCGGCAATATCATCTACTAGATTCATATTAATTTTTTTGTTTGAATTTAGTGGGTCTTTTTAACATTTGTGAAATATTCAGATTTTTAAACTGTTAAACTGTTTTCACTTGCACATTCAGCTTTTTTAACTGCAAAAACTGTAAAAAATGTGACACATTCATGTTTTTTTAATGTTTCTGTAAATAAATATATTTTAAAAATATCTATATAGTTTGACAACCTATATAACATATTAACTTATAACTATTTCTTGACTTGTCCTGTAGTCCTCACATTCCATGTGCAAGATTTCTGACAAAGAGGGAAGGATTGCTGATTTATGGGTCAGAATCTATCCATTTCACATATATAATTGGCTGGATTTTAACCTTGAAGTTTTTTTTAGCTACTTACATCAAGTGGCTTCATGCATAGTCTGGAGCAATGTCCATGAAAATAAAAATTGGAAAAGATATGCGATAAAAAATAATTGATAAATTTTTTTTTACGTATTTCATATATTATTATTATAAGGGGGCGAACAAAAAAAAATAAACATAAAATATAATTGAAAATTGTATCGATTCTGTGCTTCCATACCTCAATTAAAAGACGTGGGTGCTAACTTCCGGTTCGTTTGAAAGTTACGTTCTCTCTTTATTCACAATTACCTAATTTTCTTCTTCTTTTTCATCTTTTTTTTAAATTTTTATTTTTCTTATTTTATTCATTCATTCTTAAGTCGTTCTTTGTTCTTTTTTCTCGTTTCTTCATTTTTATTATTCTTTCTTTAATTTTTTTTGTTCATCCATTTTTTCTTTCGTTTATTCTTCTATGTTTATTCTCCATCTTTCTCTGATTCATTCTTTTATTTTTCTCTCATTTATTCATTCATTCAATTATTCTTTTTTAATTTTCATATCTGATTACTCTCATTTTTTCTTTCTTTTCTCTTTTTTTTTAGCTTTTTTTATTTAATAATTCTTTTCATTTATTATTTCTTTTTTCATTCATTCTATTTTTTTCGCTTATTTATTCATTCTTTCTTTTTTTATGCTTTAAAGCAGAGTACTCTAATCCTAATCCTATCCGTTTTCTTTGTTTTCTTTCTTTTTCTCATTTATTCTATTTTTCGCCATTTTATTCATTCATTGTCTCTTTTTATTCCTTCCTTTTTTCTTTATATATGAGTACTTCCATTTTTCTTTCTTCCTCTTTTTTTTCTTTTTTTACGATTTATTCTTTCTTTTTCCATTTATTTTGTTTTTCCTTTCGCTCTCTTTCTTTCTCCCGTGCTTAATTCTTGTTTCATCTTCTTTTGGCGGTCATTTCTTCCGTGTTTCTTTCTTTCTATAATTCATTATTTCTTCTCTCTTTTATTCGTTCGTGAAAACTCTCTTTCTTTTTTTTATTCTTTATTTTTTCTTCATCCATTCGTTATTTTTACTTCTTTTTTATTTCTTTTTTTCATTCATTCTTTTTTTCTCATTCATTCATTTACATTTATCTTTCATTCCTTTCTTTCTCCTCATATAGTCCTTTCTCCCAAGCATTTTAGCCCCCAGAACAAAAAAAAAAAAAAAAAAAAAAAAAGAAAAAGAAGAAGAAAGGCAGAAATAGTGCCGAATCTATGACACATCGTCTTGGGCTGCTCATTGTTTGGGAAACAAATTGATCGGCAGATGGTATGCGCCCCCCGACCCCCGCCATCGCTAATCGATAACCAGAACAATGTTCGATAGTCGCGCATGCGTGCAAAAACGGGTCAAGGTGGGTGGTCGCTCGCCATATCATATGTGACGAAAACGAGGCTCGTATCAATGTTTCAGCATGTTAGACTCGCCAGAAGGAACAACAACAACAACAACAACAACAACAACCAAAAATGGAGAAAGATATGCGATTTGACATCCGACTTGCATCTTCAACACACACTAACAGAGGGGAAAGTGCGGGTAGTTTAATAGACTTGTTTGTTAGTGTGTCCGTTGGACGGCAAACCGGTCCCACTGTTTTTTTTTTTTTTAAATAGATACTTAAACCCCAAACAACACGCATGCTGTAAACTATTACTAGAATACAAGTTGCTATATTTATTAGCATTATGACAATTAATCTATTAAACTATTACTAGAATACAAGTTGCTATTTTTACTAAGCATTATTAATCGGAATCGGGAATTGTAAAAATCGAAACTTTTTGCGGTATCCGAATCAATATTGGAATCGCAAATAATTTTAGTCTAATTTCTGATTAAAAAAATAACGATTCTTTTAATTGTTTTTTAAACTTAATTTCCTATATAGCTCGTATTAATAATAAAAATGTTTTTAAACTACTGGTAGAACGAAAACTAAAATTTAAAGATCATGAAAACGATCTAAGGTAAAAAATAGCACATGCAAAAATGCCACGAATGAATAAATAAGAAATAATGGCACAAGTGAAATGAATAAATAGGAAATAATGGCACAAGTAGAATTAATAATAGGAAAAAATAGCACAAGTGAACTGGATAAAAAGGAAATAATGGCACAAGTAGAATGAAGAAATAGGAAATAATGGCACAAGTAGAATGAATAGGAAATAATGGCACACGTTAAATGGATAAATAGGAAATAATGGCACAAGTTAAGTGGATAAATAGCAGATAATGGCACAAGTAAAATGGATAAATAGGAAATGATGGCACAAGTTTAATGGATAAATAGGACATAATGGCACAAGTAGAATGACTACTTGGGAAATAATGGCACAAGTAGAATAAATGAATATGAAATAATGGCATAAGTTTAATGGATAATAGAAAATAATGGCACACGTTAAGTGAATAAATAGGAAATAATGGCACAAGTGAAAAATATGGATGAAAAATTTTACATTAAGCTAATAAAAATCTAGGATACAATACAGAAAACGAAACTATTAAGAAGTTTATAAAATCAAACAGCAAATTATATCTAGATTTAAAAGGAGATGAGGACGCTTTGCTACCCTCTTTCTTTCTTTTTTTTGTTCCAAACACCTTTTTAGGCGAGTAAACAATATTAGAATCAGAATCGGAATCGAAATCGGTAATTGTATCGGAATCTGGAAAAAATACTGGAATCGTCCCATCATTAATATTTGTTTTTTTTTTTACCTATAGTTGATAATCCATAAATTTCACCAGTGATATTAATGCATGAAATTACTCCAATAGATCCGATTGGATTCGAACTCGACATGCCGATTCTATTGTCCGAGACGGTATATGTCAAGTATTGTAACCATATGTCGCTCACAGATTAATTGTATACAAGAATTATTTAAATTTTTTGTTACATCACACACACACACACACACACACACACACACACACACACACACACACACACACAAAATAACCATTATATATAGGATTCTCAAATTTGTTTATTCTGGCATTATTATTATTAAATCGTGATTCAAAATTAATTACACGACCAAGTTGGGCAGCTGTCACCAAGAAGAGTACTCTGGATTGAGAGAAAAATAAAAATTGCACCATTGACCGAGGTCAGAAAAGATGAAGTATAATGTCAGAACAGATACCACACTTTGCTCCTAACCAAAAAGCCAAAAGTAGGAGTATTCCAGAGTCTAAGCAAATTCCTTGCTTTAGGAGTCAGTAAACTTAAACCACAGGTTTACTTTTGGCAGCCTTGTAACCCTTTCTTGTCCCTTATTGTCATGTAGTCTTCATGTTCCATGAGCAAGATTTCTGACAAAGAGGGAAGAATTGCTGTTTTATAAATCACAAGCTATGCATCTCACAAGTATAATTGGCTGGATTTAAACCTTGAAGTTTTTTTTTTAACTTTTTACAATCAAGTGGTTTCATGCCTTGTCTGGAGCAATTTCCATAAAAAGAAAAATTATTTGAATTTTCTTCATTTCAAACTATTTATTCATAACAAAAGGCATGACCAGCCGGAATAGCTTGGTTGTTAATACATTAGACTGTAAAAGAAAAGTTATGGTTTCAATTATTATATTCGTTAAAAAAATTGATAATTAGTTTATTAACATATTTTTAAATTAATTTTTAAAATTCTTATATCCTCATGTTATAGTTTTCAACCAATTTCAATTTCAATTAATAATGATAATTATTAATAATACTGTAATAATTAATTTCAACTTTCAGAAAAATAACTTAATATTTTGAATTACTGTTCTTTTAATCCTATCATTATGCAAATTGCAAGTCCTCTCCCTGAATATAGATGAAATACTATACATTTATATCCAGGGAGAGAACTTATTTCTCTCGCATTTGGAACGGCATTGTCATGACGTCATCGTTGTAAGAAATTTGAGTTCGACATAATCTGATCTGGGATTCTAATTGTTCGAACGGCTATACAGTTTCATCAAACGTATTGACGAGGTTAAACATATAGATGTGCAGTACATGCAATTGAAAATTAAAAGTAAATGTTTGCATCAGTATCTTATAAATTTTCGTAATGTCCGTCTGTGTGTGTGTGTGTGTGTCTGACGCGGTTTATCTCAGCCTACAGGCAATTCACCCAGGCAAGTAAGGTACCGAAATGAAGCTTATGACCCAGCGGATGTTTTAGTGATATTTATATCCATGTTTGGTGTATGGAAATTCAAAAGAAAAAAAAATTGCAAAAAAATAACGATTTACTAAAGAACGTTTTATTTACTGGATATTTTTCCGGTATTCACCGGAAGTTATTATCTCCCTTAGTAAGTTCGATTTACTCTCTGTCTGTGTGTGTTTGTGTATGTGTGTGTGTGTGACGTGGTTTATCTCAGCCTACCGGCAAGCCACCTAGGCAAGTAAGGTACCGAAATAGAGCTTATGACCCAGCGGATGTTTAAGTGATATTAATATCCATGTTTGGTGCATGGAAATGCAAAAAAAAAAAAAAAATAAATAAATAAAATAAAATAAAATAAAATAAATAAATAAAATAAAATAAAAAATAAAAAATTAAAAAAATACGATTTACTAAACAACGTTTTATTTACTGGATATTTTTCCGGTACAAAGACTGAAAATTTAGACTACAACTTGTAGTCTAAATTTTCGATTTTTTATTTTTGAAAATGTTTTTTTTTTTTGTGTGCTTATACATTTTCCTTTTAAATTCCAATAGTAGTCATCCATCATCACAATGTCCCACATACCCTGGTAACGCATTTCCATTCCTTGGAAGACTTGATGAAAGTGTTCCCCTTGCTCGTCGCTTAAAGAGCCAAGATTTTCCGGAAAGCAATCCATGTTCGAGTACGCGTGCATTTTGTTACTTGTATTGCAACCAAGATTCTTATAAGCCACTAACATGTTAGCTGCTACGCCTTCACAGTTGTCTTACCTAGGAAATCAATGACAACTTGAACAAAGCAGTTCAATGCTAAATATGATTCATGGTCTCCTCAAACGCGGGAGAGTTTTTGACTAGCTGTTTAATTTGAAGGCCATCGAAAATGCCAGCGTTTAAGATTTTAATCGACAAATTGGGCGAAGGTTTCTGAAATCACCGTTTATCTTTATCCAATGCTTTCGTGATTTACTTTAAACCAAGGTTTATGTGCAATGCAGAATATAGAATACGTTTTCTGTCAACTGGAGTCTCGTTTATAACTTTTCTTACTTTACAAAATTGCAAGCTTTTAACACAATAAACATTTGTTCACGTAATGAATATATTCGACTGCCCAAAATTCAATACACTGCTGTTAAATAACTGCTACTAAAACGTCCGAATAAAATACCTCCTATTAAACGTCCAAATAAAATACCGGCTGCTCAAACGTTCAAATAAAATACCGGCTGCTCAAACGTTCAAATAACATACCTGCTACTCAAATGTCTAACTAAAATACTTGCTACGTAAACGTCCAAACACAACACTTTACTCCAACGTCCAAATACAATACCTGCTACAAAAACGTCCGAATATAAACCTTCTATTAAACGTCAAAATAAAATACCTGCTACACAAAGGTTCAAATAAAATATCTGCTACTCAAACGTCCAAATAAAATATCTGCCACTCAAACGTTCAAATAACATACCTGCTACTCAAACGTCTAATTAAAATACCTGCTATGTAAACGTCCAAACACAACACCCCTTACTGAAACGTCCAAATACAATACCTGCTACTAAAACGTCTAAATAATATACCCGCTACTCAAGCGTCCAAATAAAATACCTACTACTCAAACATCTAAATAAAACACCTGCTATTCAAACATCCAAATAAAATACCAGCTACTCAAACGTCAAAATATAACACCTGCTACTCCAACGTTAAATACAATATCAGCTACTCAAACGTCCAAATACAATACCTGCTACTCAAACGTCTAAATAAACTACCTGCTACTTAAACGTCCAAAGAAAATACCTGCTACTCAAGCGTCCAAATAAAATACCTGCTACTCAAACGTCTAAATAAAATACCTGCTACTCAAACGTCTAAATAAAATATCTGCTACTCAAACGACAAAATACTATATCTGCTATTCAAACGTTAAATAAAATACCTGCTAATCAAACGTCCAAATACAATACCTGCTACACAAACGCCCAAATAAAATGTCTGTTACTCAAACGTCCACATACAACACCTGCTATTACAAGGTCCAAATACAATACCTGCTACTCGAATATCCAAATGCTCCACCTGCTATTCGAACGTCCAAATAAAATATCTGCTACTCAAACGTCAAAATACAATGCATGCTACTCAAACGTCCAAATACAATACCTACTACTCAAACGTCCAAATACAATACCTGCCACTCAAACGTTAAAATAACATACCTGATACTCAAACGTCCAAATAAAATACCTGCTACTCAAACGTCTAAATAAAATACCTGCTACTCTACCGTCTACATAAAATACCTGCTACTCAAACGTCCAAATAAAATACCTGCTACTCAAACGTCTAAATAAAATACCTGCTATCTACATAAAATATCGTCTAATCAAATGTCCAAATAAAATACCTGCTACTCAAACGTCCAAATAAAATACCTGCTACTCAAACATCTAAAAAAATACCTGCAACTCTACCGTCTACATAAAATACCTGCTAATCAAACGACCAAATACAATACATGCTACTCAAACGTCCAAATAAAATACCTGCTACTCAAACATCTAAATAAAATACCTGCTACTCAAACGTCCAAATACAATACATGCTACTCAAACATCCAAATACAATACATGCTACTCAAACGTCCAAATAAAATACCTGCTACTCAAACATCTAAATAAAATACCTGCTACTCAAACATCCAAATACAATACCTGCTACTCAGACGTTCAAATGCAATTCCTTCTACTGAAACATCCAAATAAAATACCTTCTACTCAACCGTCCAAATACAACACCTGCTACTCAAACGTCGAAATCCAGTATCTGCTACTCAAACGTCCACCTACGATACCTGCCACTCAAAGGTCTAAATACAATACCTGCAACTGACACGCCCAAAGAAAACCCTTCTACTATATACAATACTTGCTACACAAACGTCCAAAAAAATTCCTGCTACTAAAACATCCAAATCTAACACCTGATACTCAAACGTCTAAATATAATACCTGCTACTCGAACGTCAAAATACAACATCTGCTATTCAAACATCCAAATACAATACATGCTACTCAAATCTCTAAATAAAATATTTGTTGCTCAAAACTCTAAGAAAAAAATTCCTGCTACTCAAACGTCAAAATAAAATACTTGCACTCAAAAATCCATATACAATACCTGCTACTCAAACGTCCAAATAAAATACCTGCAACTCAAACGTTCAAATCCAATACCTGCTACTCAAACGTCCAAATACACCTGCTACTCAAACGTTCAAATAAGATACTTGCTACTCCAGCGTCTAAATAAAATACTTGCTTCTACAGCGTCCAACTCATAACTGAATGAATCTGAAAGATCTGGCTTTTTATTTACCTTAGAATCATTTCATTTGCAAGTTCGTAAACATATCAAAAGAAATAGCAGCCGTCTTTTTCTTCATCCCTTTAGTCTGTGCCGACTCTATTAACTGCACAAAAGCAGGGTTGTACCAATTTTTTTAACCACAGTGAATTCGCTGTCTTCTATCTCAGAGACATAAAACCTTGGGTACATAGTAAATCCGGACTGTTTACCAAGTAAGAAATTGATCATTTTTAATTTATTGCAAATCAGCCATTTATTTTGGTCATAAGTATTTTTTTTAGGACTGAATTTATTCATGGTAATCTTTTAGTGTTGTGAGATATATCAGTTTCCATTGCGTAACAACACACAGTTTGAAAACCGTTTGCTGCTGTCGATAAAAAAGTCGCCAGTCTTCTGATTTGCAACACTCCGAGATGTATCAGTAACTGCGCAATGTCGTTGCAATAGACTAAGTCTTTTTTCTGGAGCAATATATCTGATGAACCTCTGGTGTCTGGTACGGAAGAAACTTATGCGAACTTCACCATTCGACATGTTCTTATCCTTTAAATAATATGCACGAAGTTAAGCAGATTTTTTTTTACATGGGAATCGTCACTTATCAAGGCCCGGAAGCTACTTCGGGATAAGGGTTATTGCGTGTACAATAGTCAATGGGATAATGTCGTAGTAATCGTTAGTAATGGAGATTTGATAAAGTGTCTTAAGGGGGCGGTTTATCAGGAATTTGTTTATGTTGGACTTTAAGAATCCACGTTGTAGTCAGGTGGGAAATAGGCAAACGGAAGAGAGTTCCACAGGCGTGCACTTCTAAGGAAGAAGCTTTGTTCATGGAATCTACGTTTTGATTTAGGCACAGATAAAGAGTTGGGAAAATTACTTTTTGCAATCATTTCGTTCTTATTGAGAAACAAAGTCATCAGAAAAGAATGCGCCATCGGTGCTTTGACTTTCATCCCTGATACTTCTGTTTTTTTTTCTTTTTTTTAGCAGAATTGTCTTTAAATACATGTACGATAATTTATTCACTGCGAGAAGTTGGGCGTCTAGCTGACGGCAGATTGGGTTTCTCTAGTGTTCTGCGATTTGCCGTTATTTCCCATGATATTGCTAGCACAGAAGTAACAATCAGTTTCATGAGTTGACGATTCTTGCCAAACAATGACGATGCAGAAGTTTATTGAATTTTACATGTCCTTGTTTCATTGATGGAGATGCTCTGTGCATCTTTTGCAAACTATATGAAGTGCCCAACTTTCGTCTTAATCGGCGAGCTTAATACCAAAAATATGCATGGATAACACGTTTCACAAACTTCAATCGAGGAAATTACCAACTCTAATCACCCATTTACACAACTTAGAGCAAAACAGGCTAAAATTTATTAGTAATTTTTTTTTGAAAGTATCAATTTTCTAATTCAACTACTGATAAAATAAATGAAACTTTATTTTAATACGTAATCATCTCAATTTTATATTTTCCCCTGACAAATCTATGTATACTTACAGCATGAGTTACAATATTCTAATAAATAAATTTTACAACAATTATAGAATGAAAAAGGAAATTTAGTGTAAATGCGTATTAACCACACATAGCAAAAAAAAAACCCAAAACCAAAACAACAACAAAAAAACAAAAAACAAAACAAAAACAAAAAAAACAATACAAAACCATTAACACAGCCCTTCCACGCAAACACACACACACACACACACACACACACACACACACACACACACACACACACACACACACATTTTTATACATCTGGCTCATTTGCACAGGTTTTTCGTGTCTCATATTATATTAAAAATAAATACACTAGCAAGCCGCTCGGCGTAGCCCGGTCGCTAAATAAGCATAAATGTCATATTTTAATTCATACAGAAGCCAAAACATGTGCATGCAAGTATTATGTTTTTTTCCAAATAGTTAACTCCTTCAAATAAAAAAAGAACTTGAACGGAGATCGGAGCAACAATCTAAGGACAGTGATTCAAATACGAAAAAAATCAGACCAACTTGACATGATCTTTAGAAAGGGCTTTCAAACATCGTTAATAAATTTACAAACAGATAAAAATCCGATACCGCCCCCATAATGTACCAACTTTTCAATTTTGACGCGTAACAACCCTTTTTCCATATAGAAAATATATATATAGACATAGCAAATATATAGACATATATAGAAAATATATAGATAGATATAGAAAATATATCGATAGACATAGAAAATATATAGATAAACATAGAAAATATATAGATAAACATAGAAAATATATAGATAGATATAAAACATATATAGACATTATAGAAACCATATAGATAGATATAGAAAATATATAGATAGATACAGAAAATATATAGATAGATATAAGAAAATATATAAAGAGATATAGAAAATATATAGATAGATATAGAAAGTATATAGATAGATATAGAAAATATATAGATAGATATAGAAAATATACAAAACGATATAGAAAATATATAGAAAGACATAGAAAATATATAGATAGATACAGAAAATATATAGATAGATATAGAAAATATATAGATAGATACAGAAAATATATAGGGAGATATAGAAAATATATAGGTAGCTATAGAAAACATATAGATAGACATAGAAAATATATAGATAGACATAGAAAATATAGAGAAAGATATAGAAAATATATAGATTGATATAGAAAATATATAGATAGACATAGAAAATATATAGATAGATATAGAAAATATATAGATAGATACAGAAAATATATAGATATAGAAAATGTATAGAAAGATATAGAAAATATATAGATAGATATAGAAAATATATAGATAGACATAGAAAATATATAGATAGATATAGAAAATATATAGATAGACATAGAAAATATATAGATAGATATAGAAAATATATAGATAGATATAGAAAACATATAGATAGACATAGAAAATATATAGATAGATATAGAAAATATATAGATAGACATAGAAAATATATAGATAGATATAGAAAACATATAGATAGATATAGAAAACATATAGATACACATAGAAAATATATAGATAGATATAGAAAATATATAGATAGACATAGAAAATATATAGACATATATAGAAAATATATAGATAGACATAGAAAATATATAGATAGACAGAAAATATATAGATAGACATAGAAAATATATAGATAGATATAGAAAATATATAGATAGACATAGAAAATATATAGATAGATATAGACAATATATAGATAGACATAGAAAATATATAGATAGATATAGAAAATATATAGATAGATATAGAAAATATATAGATAGACATAGAAAATATATAGATAGATATAGAAAATATATAGATAGATATAGAAAACATATAGATAGACATAGAAAATATATAGATAGATATAGAAAATATATAGATAGACATAGAAAATATATAGATAGATATAGAAAACATATAGATAGATATAGAAAACATATAGATACACATAGAAAATATATAGATAGATATAGAAAATATATAGATAGACATAGAAAATATATAGACATATATAGAAAATATATAGATAGACATAGAAAATATATAGATAGACATAGAAAATATATAGATAGACATAGAAAATATATAGATAGATATAGAAAATATATAGATAGACATAGAAAATATATAGATAGATATAGACAATATATAGATAGACATAGAAAATATATAGATAGATATAGAAAATATATAGATAGATATAGAAAATATATAGATAGACATAGAAAATATATAGATAGATATAGAAAATATATAGATATATATATAGAAAATATATAGATAGATATAGAAAATATATAGATAGATATAGAAAATATACAGGTAGATATAGAAAATATATAGATAGATATAGAAAATATATAGATAGATATAGAAAACATATAGATAGACATAGAAAATATATAGATAGACATAGAAAATATATAGATAGATATAGAAAACATATAGATAGACATAGAAAATTTATAGATAGACATAGAAAATTTATAGATAGACATAGAAAATTTATAGACATATATAGAAAATATATAGATAGACATAGAAAATATATAGATAGATATAGAAAACATATAGATAGACATAGAAAATTTATAGAAATATATAGAAAATATAAAGATAGACATAAAAAATATATAGATAGACATAGAAAATATATAGATATAGAAAATATATAGATAGACATAGAAAATATATAGATAGATATAGAAAATATACAGGTAGATATAGCAAACATATTGATAGATATAGAAAATATATAGATAGACATAAAAAATATATAGATAGACATAGAAAATATATAGATAGACATAGAAAATATATAAATAGACATAGAAAATATATAGATATAGAAAATATATAGATAGACATAGAAAATATATAGATAGATACAGAAAATATATAGGGAGATATTGAAAATATATAGACATATATAGAAAATATGTAGATAGACATAGAAAATATATAGATAGATATAGAAAATATATAGATAGACATAGAAAATATATAGATAGATATAGAAAATATATAGATAGATATAGAAAAATAACGATGTATATGTCTCTCTATTGTATTTTTTCACTGTAATTCTGAGGGTTTTAAAATATTTTCCTTATAAGCTTCGCTTATTTTTCCATTAAGTCTTTAGTCTAAATTCAACAAAATAAAAATAAGCAAAATAAATGTTTATTTAAACGGCCAATGAACTAAACTAAAGAAATGGCATCTTCACTTGTAAACATATAAAGATTTTTCAAAAATAAAAACTTAAAAGGATTTGAAACTACAACGGCAGAAATAGCATTGATGTTTAAGAAATAACAAGATATTTTGACAGTTTGAAATTCTCTGAAATCTACTGCTTTGGAAATTGATGTATTCAAATAAGTTTAATAATAAGAACATTTGGATTCTTTGAAAGAATTTCAATGTTCGAACGCTTTTTGCATTGTATTGTGCGTCCTAAAAAAATATTCTAATAATTGAACATTGGATGGTTAACGGTACATACTTCCGTTGTAGCAGCATTTGGTTAATAAACTTCTCCCGAGTATTTAATATATATATATATATATATATATATATATATATATATATATATATATATATATATATATATATATATATATATATATATATATATAACAACAAGAACAAGTAGTTAATAAAACATGTTAAAAACACTTTGAAAAAGAGTTAAAAACATTTAATTTTAACAAGGAAATACTAAATAAATGGATAGTCCTTAATCCGCGGAGTTTTGAAGAAATACTTTCCTTCTCATCAGAGGGTAGGATGTAGCAACATGCGGGTTAGGATTTTGCTTGCAAACGTATTAAATGGAACTACAAATAAGTTATAGATCTTACTTGATAACAAAAAGTGAATCAGAGGGAATAGGGTGAAAAAGTGATTTCACATTAATGGATAGTCTGGTGAAGGGTAAAATTTCCAATGACGGTAAAATCCAAAGGTGCAGAATCCAAGAAAGGTAATTAAATTTCCATTCGCACAAGTAAAATCCAAGGCAACCGCGTAATTGGAAGATGATCCAAAATAATCCAAAAGGCAGAAATCCGTAGAATAATTTACAAGGAAATGGGAAACAATTCCAATATATTATTAAAAGAAAGATAAAATGTGCGTAAAACAGAAATGGATCAAATATAGAACTCGGCTGTCGAGGCAAGATTTTCATATATATATATATATATATATATATATATATATATATATATATATATATATATATATATATACAAGAACAATTAGTTAATAAAACATGTTAAAAACACTTTGAAATCATTTTTTTCTTCACCCTATTCCCTCTAATTGTTATATATAAGGTTTCATTAAAAGAGAGTCTTTGAGAGAGATGTTGAAAGAGAGATGTTGTTGTTGAGAGTATTATTATAAGTGAGTCTTCGAGAGAGTTTGTTATTGTGTCTTGGAGAGAGAGAGTCTTTTATTAGAGTGAGTCTTAGAGTCTTAGAGTCTAAGAGAGAGTTTTATTAAGATGGATGTTGAAAGACTCAGAGAGAGATTGTTCGTTTTATAAAGATATTCATATTTATAAAAACGTTTATACTTAGATGTGTTGATGGAAGAAGCTCTTAAAGTGAGGAGACAGTGTTCGGACATTGTATAAACATGAGATGTAGAGTTCACATTGTAGATATGAAATGTGTATGTCAAGACATTTTATAACACAGATATATAGACATATAATAACAATTTTCACTTTACCTTTCGGTAGAATCACAACACAAAGACGACTTTTATACAAACACATGATGGGTTTATTTCTTCTCACGACCGGCCGTGGTTTTCATATTTTTATAATATAAATTTATTACAGTGGTCTGGAATGGTTTTCACAGGATCTGCAGTTCGTCTACATGTTCTATTCTTACAGCTCGCTCCCTAGCTGTCTGTCAATCCCTGTCTAGACGTCTGTCCGCTCTAGTGGTCAATCTTCAACTCTCTGAATCTCTTCAAAACTAACTACATCACATGTTCTCTTATGTCACCTAATTACGTGTCTCAGACCAACCTAATCTCCATAACTAGTTATTTGTTTATTCAAAACCGCAAAATAATGTTTATATCTATTTTCTATTTTCACATTCCTTTTGCGACTCACACGTCAATCATTTCTTCCCCAATTTAATTGTTTATTCTTCTAATCATAATAACTGATCCAGCGACCATCCGTCGCTCAAATCAATTAATAAGAATGCAATAACAATAATATTTTTATTACCATTGACCCCGCTTGCCACAGTTAACAGATACTACGCTATGATCACAGCCTAAAGGGTCATAACATAACAAAAGTATTTCTTATCTAGCCGAATCCATTCTACTACATCTTTGTTATTTATATATTAATAGGAAAGCGTGCGTGTTATTTATTTTGTGTGTCACGCTTACATCCGAGTGACTATCGTTTAATTGTTATGGACTTGTAATAAATAATATTACCAAGAATTCTTCATAAGTTTTCATTTCGGTTTCTATTATAGCTGAAGGAACTCCAGTAAGCTATTTATTTTATAAATAATTTATTAAGATTTCTTCATAAGTTTCGGTTTCGGTTTCGATTACAGATAGAAAAAGGAACTCAAATTATATATATATATATATATATATATATATATATATATATATATATATATATATATATATATACTTCCGTCGATTTCAAAGTATGAGGCCCTTCACAGCAAATTGTAAATGGAGACTCTCTGATATAATTTTAGCTTTTTTTGCTAAAACTGCAAATTTTTTTTTTATCTGAGCTAGCATGGGCATAAATACACTTTAAATATATTTTCATGTTCTCCCGATTTTTATATATTATAAAGTTGCGATTTCAATATATATATATATATATATATATATATATATATATATATATATATACATATATATATATATACATATATATATATATATATATATATACATATATATATATATATATATATATCCATACGATTTGGGCGCATCAGCTTGAATTTAAACCGAAACTAAAACTTATGAAATATATATATATATATATATATATATATATATATATATATATATATATATATTTGGAAATTGCAAATTTATAATATATAAAAATCGATAGAACATTAAAATATATTTAAAACGTACTTAACGTCCATGCTAACTTAGATAAAATATTTTTGCAGTTTTAGCAAAAAAGCTACAATAATATC
This sequence comes from Euprymna scolopes, assembly GCF_053919585.1. Classification (NCBI taxonomy): domain Eukaryota; kingdom Metazoa; phylum Mollusca; class Cephalopoda; order Sepiida; family Sepiolidae; genus Euprymna; species Euprymna scolopes. The sequence continues at coordinate 85,298,251 of NC_136516.1, read as the reverse complement.
AGATAGTCTCCATTTACAATTTGCTGTGAAGAGCCTCATACTTTGAAATCGACGGAGGTATATATATATATATATATATATATATATATATATATATATATATATATATATATATATATATATAAAGATAGATAGATAGATATACGTCACATTTCTAATCTGCTACCTAGCACTTCGTCTCCTCTTCTGATGAGAAGCATTAGGCTTCGAAATACCTAGATATAAAAAGCATATGTATCTCGTATTCCTAATGACATAATCTCCTCATTAAATGGACGATTAAATTTATATGCATTCGTATATTTCAGTTCTTGTGCACAATTTGAACCAGACATAAATCAACATCTGATCTGCTTTGCTCGGAACATGACGTCAATCGCCGGTATTCGTCGATCACAAGAGTGTAACAAATTCTTCTAAAAAAAAAAAAACTGAAGTATATAGTTAAATATAATATAATTAATAGAAAAAAACCCACTAAAATAAAAATAGAAACAACGACCTACCGTTACAATTTCTGCTTTATTGTTCTTAATAATTTTCTTTTTTACTGGGGAAAACAACAAAAAAGCAAGTAAGCTGTATTTTTTTACCATTTATTTTGTATAAAAAGAACGCACTTTCAAACTTCGTTTCTAACAACCTTATACAAAATGAATATCTCCACCTTGGAGTTGCAGATGCCGGAAGATGTCGTTTCGTATTACCAAACAAAAGGATTAAAAATGAGACTAGAAAAGTCTACCTAATCCTAAGGAAATATCCCGGCTCTCTTAATTTTATTTATTTAAAAAAATAAAAAAACAAACAAACAAAAAAACGGTTGTCTAGCCACACCCTATAGCAAACCCTATTGTTCATGGAAAGGAAAGAAAAAGAAATAACAAAAGTTTACATTAGTTACAAACATAAGGAAAAACTGTAAAAAATACATGAAAAACACATAAAAAGTGTTTTTTTAAAAAAACTTTTTAAAAATATAAAAACACGAATAAATCGTTTTCTTATTTATTTTGGTTCACAAAAAATGAATGCAAAAAACAAACAAACAAACAAACAAACAAATGGTTTGTTTGTTTGTTTTTCTTTAAAAATTGTTAAAAGAATAAGATCCAAATTGTTATTTTTTTTATTTATTTTTTATTCAATTTTCACCCCAAACAAGGCACAGTGCCACTTTGAAGCAGGGGGCTACTATCAGGGACTTTATTAGCAGGGTCATTATGAAGGAAGATGAGTAGAAAGATGTTTGTTCACATTACACTTGAACTTCTGCATATCAGTGCAGTTGGGAAAGCAGAATCCCGGAAGGGAGTTCCAAAGACTTGCAGTTCTGGGGAAGAAACTATTGGAGTAAAAGGCTTTCTTGCACCTAGGGATCTCTACTGTAAAGGGATGAGACTTAGTAGCTTGTCGGGTTTGTCGGTGGTAGTTACGTCGGGGAGGTACAAGTGTTTGCAGTTCGTCAGAGCATTCACCATTAAAGTATTTGTAGAACAGGCAGAGGGATGCAACATCTCGTCGATGGGACAGAGGCTGAAGCCTAGATGACAGTTCAGGACCTATCAGGTTGGCGACTCTCTTTTGAACCCTGTCCAGGAGCGAGAGACAAGCAGCAGATGCACCAGCCCAGATGTGACAACAGTACTCCATACATGGGCGAATGGTGGCCTTATAGAGGTATAGGATACTGTCAGGCGTAAGTAGTTTTCTAGCACGGTAGATGGAGCCAACCTTCCTTGCAGCAGCCTTGGCAATGCTCTCAATGTATCTATTCCAGTTCATATTCCTTAAACGTTAGGCCGAGGAGTTTAAAAGAAGTACTTTCAGGCAATGTGTTCTTGGCCATTGAGAAGGTTTCTTGTAGTTATTGAAGGAAACAAGCTTAGTCTTAGCAGCATGGTAGGTCTTTATTTCTTTTCTATTTTCGTTACATTTTTTTTTATTATATTTAAATGTTTTCTTCAGTATTTTTCTTGAGTAGCGTTGTTACGATTTGATAATCGGAAAGCCGAGCCGCCAGTTAGTTTCGCCTGGTTCAAATTTTGCATAAATACCAAAGAAAAGAGCACCAAACTTTACAAAACAAAACAAAACAAAAAACTAACAAAAAAACAAACAAACAAATAATATACAATAATAAAAAGAGGAGAAACAATTGCGATGAAAATTATATTATTTATCTATTCGCATACTACATTATGAGAATACCCGTCCCAGGACGAGTAAAATTATTACATAAAACAAAACAGTTTTGCATCAAGTTGAAATGCTACTAAACCTTATGTTTCTGAATTTATTTTATGAGGATTGATAATTTTATTTTTTTTGTGATTTTTTAGAAAACTTGCGCGGCACTATTTTTCGGATATGACAAAAAATCATATTTTATTAATAGCTTTGTTCATGTATATGTTGCTGTATGCAAATGATATGCTTATACACTTAGCTGTCATCATTAGAATCAATTATCTGTTCTATTTTACTGCCAAACCAATTAAGTTTAATGGGGTAAAATGCATTCAAAAGAAGTCATTTGTTTGGCTGGAAAAAGCGGGAAGATGGTCTCAGCATCAGAAGGATTGTCAGGGATTTGAAGCTGTCGAAATCAACGGTCGAATACATGCTGAAGACAAACTCCGAGCGGAAAAAAAAGAAAGGACGCAAAAGATCAATTGGCAAGAGGACTGAAAGGAGAATAAAGAGGACTGTGACACGGGTTTTTGACATCGGGAGAAAAAGTTACAACAAGAAAAGTGAAGGAGAAATGTTAATTGAATGTAAACGTCTGAACAGTACAAAGAACGCTGCATAGGATTGTTTGAAGTATGCAAAGGCTAAGAAAAAATTACACTAACAAAGAAACACAAGGGAGCAAGACTTGAGAGTGCTAAAAGGTAGATAACAAAGCATGTTGACTTTAAGAAGATCATATTTACTTTTGAGAAGTGTTTCAAGTGTGATAGATGCCAAAAAACAACTAATAGAAACACGTAGAGATGTTATTGTGCATATGTTTGATCATTATGAAGAGAGATTGAGAAAAGTTATTGAGAAGAAACGTGATATTACAGACTATTAACAGTTTTCTTTCATTTTTATTACAGGTATTGCCTTTATATGTTTATGCTATTCTATTGAAGGAATTTCGTCACGCTATGGTACTCTAAAGGTCGAATACTAAAGTGTCCGAAAAATATTGTCGGGCCCTTGTATATATATATATATATATATATATATATATATATATATATATATATATATATATATATATATATATATATTACACACGAGATGCTTCACTAGTTCAAGAAATTTAAATATAATTTTTACTGAAGCATATAAAAGCATCCAAGTTTTAAACGAAGAATAATCAAAACTGCCTGAAGACGACTGTTGAAACTCAGTCGAAAGTATTGCAGAAAAAAATGGACCAAGACGGAACTTTCTTGCACAAATTCAACCGAGAAACAAGAAAGACAATAAAAAAATTGAAAATCTACAAAGAAAACTTATTAAGCAAGAACACCCCGTGTTATTTAGCAATACTTGTCTGAATGAAAACCTACAGCCTAAATCCATTATATATATATATATATATATATATATATATATATATATATATATATATATATATATATATATATATATATATCAATTCGTTTTGTACGAATGCCTGTTTAGTTACTCATGAATTTCCCGCCGATCCTGACTGACCATCTGATCAACAATTGCCTGTCATATAAACAAAACACTCAATTTGTAAACAAAACCCATTATCCAATAACATCTTTGCTTCTGTCGCCCGACCATTGCGTGGGAGGTCAGGGCCATGCACAACCCCCAAATTATTGCGAGGGTGGATGGGTGCTAGAAACAGCTGCGGGAGAGAGAGAGAGAGAGAGAGAGAGAGAGAGAGAGAGAGAGAGAGAGAGAGAGAATGGGGGAGAGAGAGGACAGATAATTAATTGAAGAAAAGCATTAAAAAAAGGAAATGGAAAGGAAATCGTTTTATTTGTTTTTTTTTTCAGCTTTACGCCAATCTAGACTTTCCTTCAAGGGGAGATAACTAAAAGCAGAAATAACGAACAGGACATTAATTATAGTTCGATATTTAAATTTTGTTAAAAAATACATTTCAAGTAAAAAGCACTATACCGTAGTTACGTGTCTTGTTAAAATTAGTCGAAATTTCGAAAATTCCGAAAAAAATGTTCAAGTAGATGTGCTTTATTATTTATTTTTATCATAATCGATTCGCCATTTTCTAATATGAAATAGAGATTGTTAAGTAAAAACAAGGGCGGAGTGGTCATACGAAATTGCCGAATAAATTAAACTAGTTAAATTGCATTATTCGATAATTTTTTTTTCCGTAATTTTTGGAAATTTTACTAATTTCCACATAAGACGTAAGTATATAATAGTGTTTTTACTTGAAATACACTTTTCTTATTTTTTTTTTACAAGGGAATCACCATTTATCAAGGCCCAAAGGCAACTCAAGGATAAGGGTTAAGGAATGTAGTGGTAAAAAAAAAAACAATATAGTAATCGCTAGAAATGTAAATTTGGTAAATTGGATTACTTAAGGGGAACGGCTCATCAAGAACTTGTTTACATTGGACTTGCAAACGACCATATTGTAGTCAGCTGGTGTTCCACAGGTGTGCAGTTCTAATAAAAAAGCTTTGTTCATATAATCTACGTTTAGGTTTAGGCACAGATAAAGAGTGGAGGAAATTATTGAAAGTGTTTTCAGCCAGACAAGTGTTTCTCGTGAATGTTTAGCGAGGGGGGGAACCATAGATTGGAGCTCAGACGAGCACTTGCCATGAAAATTACGATAAAACAGACAGGCTCGCAACGTATCTTCTGTGAGAAAGAGGTTGCAGGGAAGAGAAAAGGGCATCTCCTACTAGGCTATAAAGTCTATTCTGAACTCGGTCAAGGCAGGATAAGTTATTCTTAGCAGCTCCTGCCCAGATGTGACAGCAATACTCCATCCTTGGATGTAATTATAATACACAAGCATCGAGATAATATAAGCTGTTTGTTTAAGCTCTTTTATACGTTATTTAATGTCAACCATATTACCTTTAGTAAAGCATTAATGATATACGAGCGTATATGAGTGTACACTCATGACAAGATTAACGAGAAAAACATTTTCTCCCACGTGTTTGCATGAAATGAATGCTGAATGGATGAAGTTGAAAACAAATAAGAAAAAAGAAAACGTCTCAAACAGAAAAATTTAAAAAGAAAAAGATATATAATTCTATTATTTAAAAGGCAAAATGTGTGTGTATGTGTGTGTTTGTATGTCTCGCAAAAACTTCACGTGACAAAATTGGTATTGTTCTAAGGCCCGATATCTCGGACGACAAATATCGAAAAATTGTCCCAAATCATCAATTCTTTCACCGTCAACTGGGCTATTTTTTACAACGATTGGTCACGTTTTTCGTCGACATTTTTGCAAGTCATTCAAACCTCGCGTCAACGGCGTCGGATAAAACCGGTTATTTCGACCGCCTTTAACGTCACAATCGCGGTGGGCGTATCGATAACACCGTTTGCTTTTTCTTCTACCTGCTTTGCCTCTGGCGCGTTACGGGTTCAAACCTGCCTACTACTCCTATTTTTTTTCTTTCGCGCTTGCACAGGTGCGTGCTAAGACGAAGAAGAAAAGGACAAAGAAAGAGTGTGAATCTTGATATATGCCCACGCAAAACTCGAACTTTGGTATTAACCCTAACCCCCTTCCTTTCCCGTGGAGAGAAGAAGGCCAGATTAAATAATTCAAGGCTGCTTTATGTGACATTTTTTTTTCAGAGTAATCTTTCGTACAGTACTATTGTTAGATTATTGTAATCGACAATGGATTTTATCTCATTGCGTTTTATGGATTGCCTCATATACATACGTTTGAACCTTAAAAACTCTCAATTTGAATTATGCCTATTGCCTTGGATCTTACGATTGTACCTATATATTCCTTCATTAGCCCTAACTACACCATGGAATCTCTTTTTATAATCTTGGCTTTTTTTATGCTTTCCATGCCAGTTTTTTAGTTTTATCAATCTATGTGCTAAATAGCAAAATTTATCGACTGCCTACCTATATATTATTACGATAGCGCATGTGTTATTTTCTGTGCGACGTTTACACCCGGGTCGTTTAATTGTTATGTACTTCCATTTCTTGTCATAAATAATTTTACCAAGAATTCTTCATAAGTTTTGGTTTCGGTTTCGATTATAGTTGATGGCACTTAAGTCATCTATTTTTTTATAAATAATTTTATTACGAATTCTTCAAAAGTTTTGGTTTCGGTCTCGATTATAACTGATGGCACTCCAGTAGACTATTTTTTTATTTAATAAATAATTTTATCGAAAATTCTCCAAAAGTTTTGGTTTCGGTCTCGATTATAACTGATGGCACTCCAGTAGACTATTTTTTTATTTAATAAATAATTTTATCGAAAATTCTCCAAAAGTTTTGGTTTCGGTCTCGATTATAACTGATGGCACTCCAGTAGACTATTTTTTTATTTAATAAATAATTTTATCGAAAATTCTCCAAAAGTTTTGGTTTCGGTCTCGATTATAACTGATGGCACTCCAGTAGACTATTTTTTTTTTAATAAATAATTTTATCGAAAATTCTTCAAAAGTTTTGGTTTCGGTCTCGATTATAACTGAAGGAACTCAAGTTATATATATATATATATATATATATATATATATATGTATATATTGAAATCGCATTAACTCTGCAAAAATTAAAATATTATATTTAAGCGTACTTTATGACCGGGCTTTGTTTCGGTCTCGATTATAACTGATGGCACTCCAGTAGACTATTTTTTTTTTAATAAATAATTTTATCGAAAATTCTTCATAAGTTTTGGTTTTGGTTTCGATTATAGCTAAAGGAACTCAAATATATATATATATATATATATATATATATATATATATATATATATATATATATAAATATATATATTTATTGAAATCGCAACTTAATGATATATAAAAATCAATAGAACATTAACTCTATAATAATATATACGAAATCTGCAAAAATTAAAATATCATATTTAAGCGTACTTTACGACCGGGCTTTGTCGGACGTTTGTGTTAGCATAGATAAATACTTTTGCAGTTTTAGCAAAAAAGCTACAATAATATCAGAGCGTCTCTATTTAAGCTGAACATCTACAGAATGACAACATCAATATATTACATACGAATGAGCCCTCTGTGGAATTTTCACAGGTCCCGCTAGTAAACATTATCTTGCTAAAAACATTTCCTCCGATGATATGAGCCATTTATTGAAAATCCATAGCTATTATACCTGAGATAATGATATGGGACAAGACGAAGAAAGAAGCAACCTTAGTAGAAGTCATTGCCCCCAATGAGGCTGGGTTAAACAGAGGTGAGAAGAAAAGAATAACGAAATAACAAGGTTTTATGCACGACACGAAAAGAAACTGCAATCGTAGGAAGATCTTTGTAATTCTATATATTATAGGAACAACTAGACTCACGAAAAAGAATTTCCAAAAATATTATGCAATCATACCCGGTAAACTAAGTGCAAGAAAGATTCAAACAATTGCTCTTAATAAGGACGGTTAGAATTAAAAAAAAAGATCTCTCAGTTAGAATGTCTGAGATTACGGGTGAATATAAGGCATCTGGTTGAATGCTCCATCTCCAGTCAGAAAAAAAATCATAGCGATGCCTCCGTTCAATCTCAAAAGACAATGGATATCCATTGTAAAGGTAGCTGCAAACGTAATTGTAAGGCCAGAGTTGCGAAATCTCCAACCACACATCTGACTCGGCACTGCTTGAGTCCAGTGACAAGAGGAAGTCCAGGACGACTGGAAACAATTCCGAGATAAGCGGAGAACACATACAGTCCTTGGAATTTGAATTTCTCATAGGTTCCGAAACGGCTGAGCCTATCTTTTGTAAATTTCCCACAAAGCTAATTTATATGTCTGGCAGTGTTCTTAGATATGTTTTGTACAGAAGTCACCCATTCAAGTACTGACCAGGCTCAACGATGCTTAACTTCGATGATCTAATGGGAACCGCGATGTGCCAGCTTGATTATTCCGTATACAAAATGATACGAAAATTGAAAAAAAATAAAAGGTGAAAAACTTTTCTGTCCAGGTGATTGATTTTTACCTGTCCGGGGACGGGTATTCATCACGTGATCGTATAAAGTTCAACTCGAATCAATATCGATCCGTAATTCTATACTGATCGCATGATATCGTGCAATTCGGTTAATAGGGCCTTGACCGCCACAAACCAACCGCGCCATTGCCTGTTCGCCACTACACGCACGCGAAGTCTGCATTTTGACCAAACCTGCAGAGGTCAGTAAACGCATTGTTTCTTAATGCACAAACCGGACTATAATTTGACGTGCCATTTTGGTAAAGTGGTCATCAGGCGAACCAACCTTTAAAAGATACGCGTTAAGTACATTCAATGACACACTGTTCTTATGGCGGCCTACAATGGCAGGTCGTACGTAGGTGTTGTTGAACTGCAGCACCTCTTGTCAGTTTTCATCGGTATACATGCAGCAGTGCAAATCTATCTATCTATCTATCTATCTATCTATCTATTATATAAAAGTCGTTTTGTGTGTGTGTGCGTATGTGATTTCCTTTCTCATAGGTTCCGAAACGGCTGAGCCTATCTTTTTTAAATTTCCCACAAAGCTAATTTATATGTCTGGCAGTGTTCTTAGATATGTTTTGTACATAATCGATAAGTATCGAAAATCGGACAAATCCGATCTTAAGAGTTGTCTTTTTTCTCTTATAGATAAAAAAAAAACAATTTTTACAGGGGGAATATTTTACGTTACACCGGCCAGAGAGGAATAATTTTATTACTTCCCTTGTCTATAAGAGAAGACGTTTAAGACTGTTTATGATCGTCAAGATCCAATATCAGCTGACGTAATATTGGAAACAAACAGACGGAATTTGATAAACGATATTATCATTTTTATTTTTTTATTTTTAGTTTTTATTTATTTTTATTTTTGCGAATTAGTCCACCGCGTAAATTATTTCTCGTAAAATATAATAATCATTAGAGGATTGTTTCTATAATAATACATACACAATCTGCATAAACTAAAATATAATGTTTAAGCGTATTGTACGACCGGCAACGTTGGGCGGCGACCTAGTTTCCTATATTCGCCATCGAAAGATATATGGCTGGTGACTGCGCAAATCTTGCAACTACCCTTATAGAGGATATCCATTGTCTCTTGAGACATTGATATCATTTTGTTCTAACTGGAGATGGGGCATCCTACCAGATGCCTAACATTCCCACACTATCTTAGAAATTCTAACTGATAGATCTTTTTTTAAGTGTATAACCGTCCCTACCCGTGCAATTGTTTTTATCTTTCTTGCACTTCGTCAACCGGGTATGATTACAAGGTATTGCCATCGATAGTATGTGGTCTGTGGTGGCGATGCGAAGGCGAAACAATCTTTATAGACACAATATATGATGTTTCAACAATAACATTTCTATTAGACTAAGAAAACGACCATGTTATAGTCAGCCGGGAAGCAACACCACGGTATTACGCTTCACAGACGGACAGATCTAGGAAAGAAGCTATATTCATGGAATTTTCGTTTAGTTTTAGGCACAAATAAAGAGTGAAGTGAAATTGTTGAAGGTTGTAGTAGCTAGAGGAGTATTCGTTGCGAAGGTTTTACAGGGGCATCATAGATTGAAGCTCAGTCGAGCACCTACAATAAAAAAATAAAAAAAAAACAGAACAGAGATCGGCTCGAACCGTCTCTTCTGTGAAAAAGAGGTATGTGGGAGATGAAATATTCGTCATCCACTAAATTTCAGGATACGGCTTTGTATTTGTAAAGGATACTCTTAGGAGCTACTAAGAGTACCCTAAGAGATGTGGCAACATTACTCAATGTTAGGATGTATTTGTCTCGTGTATAGGTAGAGGGTTGCGTCAGGAGTGAGATACTTTCTGGAACGCTAGTGTGTTTAAGAAAGCTAGAAAAAGCATTAGAATTAATGGAATAGTTTTTCTTCTAGAACTCGATCGCCAATCGACTCAATCGATCTCAATATCGATTAGTTTATATAATCACTACCGTACTTTAGAGTAATTACGCCAAGTCTGGGGTAATTACGCCGATCAGCTAAAACTACCCTTTTGGCAACCACGCATATAAAGAGCACTTTTTTCTTTTAGTTGGCGTAATTAATCCCGGATTTGACGCAATTACCCCAAAGTACGGTAGTAAGCCACCTAGCGTTGCCCGGTCAGAAGATACGCTTAAATATGATATTTTAATTCATGCAGATTACGTATTTATCAGTTAGTTAGTTTAGTTATGATAGTCTACCCATGTGGATAATGATGTCTTGTTCATCATTTTTTTTTAATTGACTCTATAACCTCGTTGATGACTGTGAAGTCCGATGCGTGATCTACACTGCGTTGCACAGATAAAGCACAGGAAGACAGGATTTAGGCTTTGATGATGGATGCTGCTTGTCTCAGCATGGGACGTTCCGCACCTGCTCGCTCATGCTCGTTGTTGAAGAAGCCCATCCCGCGATCTCATGTGGAACGACAAGTGTCTCTGTCCACTGCCAAAGTCCACAAAAGATTGAAGGGGATATTGCAGCGCTTCAGGGTGAGCTTGATGCAATCTATGTAGCGTTTCGTCAGGCAGCCGACGTTCTGTCAACAGGAAAAGCAATTTTGATATGCGTATATAATAAAATAATATGAAGGGAATACTATCTTTTAATAACATCGTTACTATATATTAGGTACAATATAATTATTAATAGAGAATTGGCTGGCTAATAATAAATACGAAATCGGCGTTTCGTCGGTCGTGAGTTAGCTGACCGAAGAGAACTCTTCGAGGTAGTGTGTTTGAGGGCATCCTGATGACGTGGCCCAACCATCGAAGCTGACGACACACATGTATTGTTTTTATTTACGCATTTATCATTATAGAGACAATTATCGATCGATTATTATATTAAATCTCATGTATAGTACTGAGATCAAACTACCTCGTCATGATCTGATGATTTTTTCTGGAAGCTTTATTTTACTCTGGACATCTATAATTCTGTTTTTCCATTCCTTGTGGATTACTAATGGATTATCAATGGACTCATTCTGGATTTATCATGCTCTGGATTTTACCTTCTTATTCAATTGATTTTTACCATATTTTTCTCTCCTTTTCCAGTTTCCTGCTGTCTTAATTATTTTGAAACCCGATAAACTTTTATTAACTGTTTAATAACTTTTTTTCGTGCAAGTATGATTAATTTCATATTTGTAGTTTCTTTCAATGCATTAACCTGGAAAATTGATTGTGTATTTTGCAAGGCTTTTTCCTCTGATGAGAAAGGATTGTACTTTTCGAAACTCCGTGGAATAAGGTCTTCTTTGTTTATTTGCACTACTTGTCGGATAATTAAAACCTTCCTTTTCAATTTTCAATAATAAGATTTTTCTAATATTTATTCGAAGGTAAACGGTTACATTTGCTACAAACAGCAAACCTTCGAATATATATATATATATATATATATATATATATATATATATATATATATATATATATATACACACCAGCTCTGTCCTTCATTGGGCACTTTCAATAATCACGCGGGTTTCATGGAATTTACTTCTAGGAAACCAATTTATGCAACCATTATACCCCCACATACACACACATACACGGACACACATACACACACATACACACATACACACACATATATGAATTAGTTGACATCAGCTAGAATAGAATTTAGAATCTAAACAAGTCACACACCCCTCCAACCTTATTCTTTAGCATATGGGCCACGCCCATACTTATCTAAATAATGAAAACATCACGCCGTTTAGCATATGAACGTAGATCTACTCATGCAAACAGGTTTAGTCGACTACTCCTATCAAGGTTAAACTGAACATGCGCTGAAAGGTCGGCACACATTCTCTGTATATATATTTATGCAAAGAGTCCCCTTGAAAGTCGGAGTATTTCGAAATGCACGACGTAGAGACTATGCATAAAATTATATATATATTACAATGGAGTTACCCTTTATTAAGTCCGAAGGCCACTCAAGGATGAGGGTTAGTGAGTGTACAGTGATCAAAGTGGACATGTCTGTCGTAGTAATCGTTAGTAGTGGAAATTTGGTAAATTGCATTACTTAAGGCTTATGAAGAAGTTGTTTACACTGGACTTGAAGACAGCCATATTGTAGTCAGTTGAAAAGCAGGAAAACGGAACAGAGTTCTACAGGCATGCAGTTCTAAGATAAGAAGCCTTGTTCATGGAATCTCCGTTTAGGTTTAGGGACACACACACACATACACACACACACACACACATATATATATATATATATATATATATATATATATATATATATATATATAGTATAGCATAATAGTTAAAGGAAATCAATCATCATTATATGTATATATACATATATATATATATATATATATTGTAGTAATAATAATAATATAGTAATAGGTAAATGAAACCAATCATCTTATTAAAAAAACTATTAAAAACGAATAAGTAATTAATAAACGCTAATTTTTCAAAGGAATATGCAAATTAGTAAACCTTCATGTCGTCTGTCGCATGTCCATGACTAAGTATATTAAGAAGTTTGTTTTTATATTTTTTAAATAGAAAAAGTAAGCTAATAATATCAATGTTAGAGCGAGAAACCCCACCCCCCCAACTTTATAGGTTTAATGATGATTTGGGATATGAATCTACCTGTAAAAGTCCATTCTGGGATTTCGCCGTTGCTGTCAACGTAGCCACACCTCTTTTACAGTTATATGTATTGAAGAAAAGGTTTAGTTCAGAATTACGCGCAGATTCCCAAGTTCGGCAAAAAGATTGCAGAGTTTGACAATATACTTTTGAAGAAATTCGGAGGTAACGTCGGCCGAAGTAGTGTGAGAATTACATTCAAGATGAGAACAGTAGTTAAAGCAGTGAATACAAATTATTAATCCTTATCTAAAAAATTCAGAAATATCATCTCAATATGATTTGTTATTTAACAAGAAAAACAACAACAACAACAACAACAACAACAACAAAACAGACTTGACAACCAAACTTACTGTAACTGTTACTGTGCAACGGCTTTATTTATTTTATATCCGCCATTTTACGATTCCTACTTTTAGTCCTCATCTATATCTTTCTGTTTCTCTTGCATAATCTGTTTTAAAATGCTCTCTCTCTCTTTCGCTTCCCTCTCCGTTTATCTCTCTGCTTCTCCCTTTCCCCCTCTCTTTCTTTCTCCCCGTTTCTCTCTCTTTATATCTCTATGTCTACCTCGTAATCAATGTTTCTATATTGTTCCTTTTCCTCTCTCTCTTTCTCTCTCGTTCCCCCTTCCCCACCGTTTATCTCTCACACCCCGTTCCATCTTGTTGGTTCTTTCTTTTTATATCGCATTTTTTTTCTAATATGATTTCATTGGAGAAAAGATTGCAAATTTTGTTAACGATTCTATAGGTGCCACTGTTTGATTACTCAGCAGTAAGTTACAGGTAAATAATCACCGTTTTTTTTTTCTTAAAAGTAGTTTATTGTTTTGAAAGAACATTAAACCATTTTCATTTTAATGGCCGCTTTTTTTAATGGTTGCTTTTATTTTAATAGCCGTTTTTCTTTTTTAATGGTCGTTTTAATCCCAATTGTCGTTTTAGTGTGTATTTTAATGCGTTCCAATAAAGGTCACCGAGAATGCAGACTATTGCGTTTCTTTTTTAATGTCTTGTAGCAGTTTTGAATTTCCTCACATGCTGGAACCAGTTAGGCCATTTGTTTGGGTAAACTAGGAAGGGTGGGTGGGTAGAATGTTGCTGACAAACAAACACGAAGAGGCACAAATAAACATGAAGTGCAACAATATCCTCGACTTCGTCAGAGTCGAGCGAAAATCATACTGTCATTAAACAAATGCGTCTTGACTCGTACACCGCAAACCGCCCGTTTCGACATCCCTGGATCATTTGGGGCCGAGAAAGAGCATTCCATCCCGTAGAGTGGTTGTTACTATGCAAACGTCTTTATTTGTTCCTTCATCAAATTGCATTGTCGGTTATATCGGTAGCAATAAACGCAGTCGAAGGATAAAAGTGTAAAGAAAACGCGGGATGTGGACGATCGGGGATGGAGGTGGCGAGAAGGGCGGGAAAAAAGATTACTGCGCGGTTTTACATCCGCCATTTTATGATTTCTACTTCTTGGTCTTCATCATATACCTTTATGTTTCTCTCGCACAATCTATTTTAAAATCCTCTCTCTCTCTCTTTCCTTCTCCCTGCGTTTATCTATCTGTCTCTCCCTTTCTTCCTCTCTCTCTCCCCGTTTCTCTCTGTTTATATCTCTATATTTCCCTTTGTCTACCTCGTAATCTATGTTTCTATATTGTTCCTTTTCCTCTCTTTCTCACGTTAATTTTTTACCGCCTCCTTCTCTCTCACTCTTTCTCCTCTCTTTTATTCTATCTATATCTATGTGTGTCTATCTATCGATCTATATTTCTGTTTCTCTTTCTGCGTTTGTTACTTTGACTTTCTTACCCTCACTCTCTTCCTCTCTCACCATCTCTCTCTCTCTCTCTCTCTCTCTCTCTCTCTCTTTATTTCTTTATTATACCTTTACTTTTAACCACATTCCTTTCCATTATTATATCCCTATATGTGTTCGATTTCATTGCTTGGTATGACATTGGAGGTAGGCAACTAAGATTGCTCTGGCCTAAATCTTATATTTCACTTCGAAGTTAGTGTATATACCTTGTGTTTATGAAGAGACTTGATATAAATAAACCTTTATATTGTTCCAGAAACGAGCGTACATCACTCTATTCTTTATGTTGAACTAGCTGGCAGCCCAGCGTTGCCAGGTCATACTAAACGCTCAAACATATTTTAATTTATGCATGTTGCGTATGCATTATTATAGAAGAAATGATTTGTGGCGATTTTAAATGGTACTTCTTTTTTATCATAAACTCATTAATCAAATTTTTTTTTCAAAAAATGGTAAGGTACATCCGGCACCCGGGCTTCATTCGCTCTGCAGTCGAATACTCTACGACTAAGTTATATCTCCAGATTAAAAAAAAACATCTTCATTTTAAGAAGAAATTAGTTGCTTAAATTTTATTATCTCCCTTGGTCGGTGTAACGTAAAATATTCCCATGTAAAAATTCTTCTTTTTTATCTATAATCGAGAAAAGCAACTTTTAAGATCGGATTTTTTCGATTTTCGATACTTATCGGATGAATTTCTGTACAAAACATATCTAAGAACATTATCAGAAATATAAATTACCTTTGTGTAAAATTTGCAAAAGATAGGCTCAGTCGTTTCGGAACCTATGAGGAAAGACACTCTCTCACACACACAAAGCGACTTTCATATGATAGTTGAGATAGAGATTAGTTATAGGGATTCTTGGAACATATGTAATAGAATGTCCTGAATTTGTTTAACTAATGCCTATTACACACACACACACACACACACACACACACACACACACACACATATATATATATATATATATATATATATATATATATATATACAGCGAGGTCAAAATCTCCCTGGACAAACCAAATAAAAAAGCAATATAAAAAAAAAGCAATAAAAATTCAGCATACCAATGTATAATAAACACTTACAAGCCTCCACCCCTTGGAAAAACTTCAAACTAACTACGAAAATCGCCATTTTTACACATTTGAAAATAATTTCTGACGAGGACGCATCAGACCGTCTGTATCGTACGTAAACGATTTCAATGACTTAAAAACATTATTACAATGATCCAAACATAATTCTCAATGAAAAACCAAGACACGGAATAATAAAATAATGTTAAAAAATACACATTGTTGGTGACTACTCCCTTATTTAAATTTTATTTTGCTTACAGCATTTTCCTCCGATGAGTCATTCATTAAAAAGCCATTGGTTTAAAAAAGACTTTAATGATTATCTCTGCTCCTTGTCTAACTATAAGTTTTTTTTTGCAATTATAATAATTTAACTCAGAATTTCCATTTATATTATTGCTCTATCACACACACACACACACACATATATAATTATTTGCTATAATAATCATAAAATACCTACAGACACTAGTGTTTCATCATTTCGGGAATCATCAGTGCAGGGTCTCACGATTAACGCTGATTCGAACCCGGCAATATATATATATATATATATATATATATATATATATATATATATATATATATATATATATATATGTATATATGTACGCATTTTTAAATTTGAGTACATTTTTTTCCCTCTATATCTACACAACCAGACGGCTAAGAAAGATCAGGCTAAAGGAAAATCCCTTTAGTCAGCCTTTCCAACTGACTTCACAATTATTATTTATTTATTTTTTATTAGATCAAACCCTCTCTGATCTTCTTGGCATTTACTTTTTTTTGGTGTAGGGTATTCCTCCTCTGATCCAAGTCAGCTGCTTTATCCAGGCACCCTTATGCCGTAAACTAGAGGTCTCACTTTACCTCTTTCGAAATTGACGCAAACACCCCCCCCCCCCACACACACACACGCACACACACACACACACGCACACACACACACACGCCCACACACACGCACACGCACACACACACACGCACACACACACACACAAAAAGAAGGCCAGTGTGTTGTTGAAATCGGATCGAAATGTGTGTCAGTACGAATTGTTGACATTTTTTCAAGGTCGCTGTACTTTAATGATGATCAGAACAAAAATACGTACATCGGCAAAAAAAAAAAAAGAAAGAGATGCAATAAGCATTTTCTGTTAATGTGTTTTTAATTGTTTTTGTTTAAAAAAACAAAAACAAAAGGAGGGACAAATTGTTTTGTTGTCAACGGGCTTTGTGTTACAGAAAAGAATTTTTTTTCTTCTCTTGAGAAAAGTTACAACTGTTTTGTGAAAATCATAGTTTAAAGGATGGAAAGACCGAAGAGAGAGCGCTGACCAGACCTCCGCTGGACAAGCGCGAAGAGAACTGGGGCCTCGGGGTGGCTTAGCGCAACTCAAATTCCAGTATAGACCAATGGCCGCAGCCGGTGAGAAATGAATGGTAGGAGGATGTTGTGATGACACAAATTTATTTGCAAATGGTATCGAAGGAGGTGGAGAGAGCTGGACGTCTGGGGAGACTTGTTGTCACTCAGCTTCCAGAAAACACCACCGGTTTCCAATCAGATCGTTTGTTGATTTGTGTGAAAGCTCCACGGGAGCCAATAATAATAATAATAATAATAATAATAATAATAATAATAATAATAATAATAATAATAATAATTGGCTTGTGGACTGAATGTTGAAATTAAGTGGCCATTAGTACGGGGGTTGGGTGTATATCAATCAATCAAATCGTAAATAACTTCGAGATGGTACAAGATTCTAATCGGTCGGGAGAGTTGCACAAGAAGGAAGCATCTTCCGTTGAGCGTAAGCAAGCATTACAATAATACATGAAACGTCTGTAACACGACGCAAGTGCAAAATCAAGTTGTGTTACAGAAAGCGATTGTAAGAATCGTTCCATGACAGGATCTAATGTACAAAAGAGAATTTTCGCAAAGCGATGTATAAGCTTCTTGTAGGTGCCTCAGTCATTTTTTTTTTTTTTTACAAGCTTGGATGTTCGTTTATGTGATGATCCGCTATTCGTAGAACAGCGTATGCAAGCGTAATATGTGTAGCGAGCTGGTAGGTTCTGGTTGAAAAAATGCTAGTGGGAAAGGCAAATACTGAACCGGTTACAGACGAAAAAGTAACCGAAAAATAAAACGAGGCGGTGAGTTTGAGTTAAGGAAGAGGAGTAATTTATAGCGGAGGGAAAGCCCCAGCTACTCTCTCAGTGGGCTTACGCATTTGAGAGAGTATGTCGCACAGGAAAAATATAATTGTATAGCAAGATTGTCTTCAAGTCCAAAGTAAAGTAATTCTTGATGAACTGTCCTCTTAAGTAATCCAATTTACCAAATTTCCGCTACTAACGATTATTGGCTGAAAGCGGCTACACCAGTTCTACTACGTAATCAAGTTACCGGAATTGATTTTTTCGATAAAAGTTTTAAAATAAAGCTGTAATATTATTTTTTTAGGGCGACAATTTTACCGTTCAACCCTGTAGATTCTAAAGTACACTATACAGATTCACATATTTGAAGAAGGTCGGAGGTTACATCGACTGAAACGTTGTGAACATGATAAGCAAGAAAGAAAATAGTATCACATCGTTAGTGGTATGGAGATTTTTCCCGCCATAATGCAGCAATATGACTTTTTTTGCTTTCCTTTTTTTTTTTTACCTTTTCTGTCCGTTTTGACGTAGCTGATCACATCGTTCACATTCTTCGGCTGCATCTTTGTTCCATCCCTGTATGTAAAAAAAAAAAAAAAAAAAAAAAAAACAAGTAAGACGAAGTAAAAATGAGTAAAAAAAAAAGTTGGAGGGAGAGGGTGCATCCCTGATCATAACTAATATTCCCATCCTTTACTACCTCGCATCGATACTCTCTCACTTCCCAATCCGGCATGATGTCGACTTTATACGAATCGTTATTAATTTTATTTAGACGTTGGCGCCATTCACGACTGAAACGTAGGAGAAGGAAGAAGAAAAAGAAAAAGAGCGAAATCAAGCGGGACTTTCGCATGCGCTGTCTATGCGAACAGAGAAAGACGAAGGCCTTTATATAAAACGGTGGACTCCAATAGTTGTCAGATACTGATTGTGTGTCGATTTGAAGAATCATAAGAAGCGAGATGAATTGGATCCCTATATTAATGGAAGGCCATGAATATTAAATGTCAACAGGAAAATTGTTAGTGTTGACACACACACATACACACACGCATGTACGTATATATTAGACGTTTTAGCTCGTTAAAAACAAGAAAAATGTTGTTTTTTTTACACGGTGGTCACCACTTAGCAAGGCCCGGAAGCCACTCAGGGATAAGGGTTATTGCAAGTACAGTACGTTAATGTGGAGATTTAATGAAGTGTTTACTTAAGGGGGCGGTTCATTAAGAATGTTATAGCCTGTTTTGCATTAAGTACGAATCCTCGTTAATCCATATAAATCTCTAACAATGCATCGGACGGATACTATAATACTTAGTTTGCTGCACCTTATCATCACAAAAGTCCTTGTAAAAGTTCATACAAATTTTTCTTATATGGTATGATTGAAAATAAACATTACCTAGAGACAGCTGTAAACGATCTATTTTGTGTGTCCTCTTTATCTATAATATAAATCTCATCTGTCTATTTGAATGTCTATATGTATGTATGTATGTATGTATGTATGTATATATGCATGCATGCATGCATGTATGTATGTATTAGACATTTTAGTTCGTTAAAACCAGAAAAACATTATAGCCCGTTTTGCATTAAGTACGAACCCCGTTAATGCAAACATCTTCAGCTAAACAATAAATTCTTAATTCGAATATATGTGTCTATATGTTGTTTTTTTCAGAATTTAAATACAACCACTAAACATATATTGCTCTATGCTTAAATATTGAGCTTCTCCTTTTTGGCTAGGATCGCCCTGAAAGTATTACTTCAAGTAATATCTATCAGTATCTTTCATCTGATTTCTAATCAGTGTCTTATCTCCATTATATATATATATATATATATATATATATATACATACACACACACACACCCATATATATATGTATGTACATATATATATATATATATATATATATATATATATATATAAACTATTTTAGTATTAACTTGCCTTAGACAACCACAAAAAGGACTGCCTTTTTTTTTTCAACGTAGTAGCGGGGAATTTCTGTTGTTGCATATTTGTAATATACAAGTTTCGGTAAAAAGTAAAAGCTTAAAAAGGCGAATAGAAAGCCAATGAACATAGTCTGTAACAACGCCAGACAAAGAAAAGCCAATGAATTCAATTTAACGCAACATTGCGCAGCGCAAAACAACGCAATACTTATTATTCATTTGATTTTCGCGATTGGTCGTTCTGTCTGTCACGCTTCAGGTTCATAGAGACTTTTCATTACTAAGCGGACAGTTTGGACAGACGCATCTTATGTTAGATGCGTCCAAGAATTAGTAAAAAAGACTCTCTGAAACCTAACTGACCTACATACGGCAATTTGACAAAACTACTCAATTGACCATTAGAAAATCGAAACAATAAAAAATGACACGTTTGTCATAATGAAAATAATATATATATATATATATATATATATATATATATATATATATATATATATATATATATATATATATATTTCCTCCTATAACGGACAACACGCTATGCAACATACAAATATCTGTGCGTGAGGTCGCCAAGCTAATCAAGAACCTTGATTCCAGTAAAGCAACTGGCCCCGACGGCATTCCAGTTATAGTGCTGAAAAAGCTCCAACCAGAACTTACCCCTATACTTACAAAACTGTTTAAGCGTTGTCTTAAGGAGAAGTGCTTTCCAATACCCTTGAAAACCTCACCAGTATGCCCTGTATTTAAGAATTCAGGTGGAAAGTCATCTCCCTCTCAGTACAGACCAATAAGTCTCCTATGTGTCATGAGTAAGTTGTTGGAATCCATATTAAATAAAGAAGTAGTCAACCACCTCAGCAGAAACAACCTTCTTAGTGACATGCAATATGGTTTCCGCTCCGCAAGATCCACAGCAGATGTGCTAACGGTTATGTCACACAGGATTAGTGAATCTCTTGACAAAAACTTCCTTTCCAGGGCAATTGCTCTTGACATATCGAAAGCCTTCGATAAGGTATGGCATACGGGCCTACTTCACAAGATTTCCAGCTACGGTATAACTGGAAATGTTTTCTCAATCATTAAATCATTTCGCTCGGATAGGTTCATAAGAGTAGTGGTTGATGGGCAGAAATCAGAGGCCCACAGTATTAATGCTGGAGTACCCCAGGGGTCCGTCCTGGGCCCAACTCTCTTCCTGATCTACATCAATGATCTCCCAAAACACATACTTAAATCATTCTTTGATATCTATGCTGATGACACGACCATCTATGGCAACACATCAAAGGCCGTTAATGACAAAGTTCTCTCTAATTATCTCTCCTCTGATCTTGAGTGCGTGGTACAGTGGGGGAAGAGGTGGCTGGTCACTTTTAATGCATCCAAAACCAAGCTTCTATCTTTACATCATCAACGCTCTGATCCCCATCTGGCAACAATTGAAATGGATGGCTCTTTTCATGGGGAAGCTCCATGTTTTGACAAGGTTCTGGATTTGATCTTTACTCCTGATCTGAAATGGAACACGTACATCAGGTATGTTGCGAAGGAGGCTGGGAAAATAGTGGGATCCTTCTACCGCTCCAGAAGATATCACACTACTAATGCAATTCTATATCTCTATAAAAGCCAAGTACGTCCAAGGATGGAGTACTGCTGCCACATCTGGGCAGGAGCTGCCTTGCAGAGTACAAAATAGACTTCGTAGCTTAGTGGGGATTCCCTTTTCTCTTCTCTGCAACCTCTCTCCCACAGAAGAGACGTTGCGAGCCTGTCTTTGTGTTATCGTTATTTCCATGGCAGGTGCTCGTCTGAGCTTCAATCTCTCGTTCCCCCTCGCCAATCTTTCACGAAAAACACCCGTCTGGCTGAAACTACTGTCAATAATTTTTATCTGTGCCTTAATCCAAACGTAGATTCCATGAGCAAAGTTTCTTTCTTAGAATTGCACGTCAGTGGAACTCCCTGCCGCTTGCTTGTTTTCCACCTGACTACAACTTAGACGTCTTCAATTCCAACATAAACAAACTTCTGACAAACCGCCCCCTTAAGTAAGACATACTATCAAAACCCCCAATACTAATGATTACTACAATACTATCTCATTGATTATTGTACACGCAATAACCCTTATCCCTGAGTGGCCTTTGGGCCTTCATAAGTGGTGACCCCCATGTAAAAAAAGGAAAAAGAAAAAAAAGCAAGTAATGTCAAGAGTTACTTTTTAACAACAAAATAGCCAATTTCGATATCCTCGATACCCCAAAATGTTTGTTAGCTTATCCCCAGTTAAATTGGATAAATAATAAAATAAAAAAACAAAGGTTTAATTAAAGAGAATTTAAGTATACAGAAAGATAGAGATAGAAAGACAGAGAGAGAGAGAGAGAGAGAGAGAGAGAGAGAAAGAGAGTGAGAAAGAGAAAGGGGGGGATCTATTGTGTTAAAATCAAGTTTTGTCCGTCTATGTTTACATTCTTCGTAAGCATATATTTGTGCTTCGCAATGAATGCCCTGGAAACGTCACTTCTGATTAATATTTACTAGTTACAAATATTCTGTTATTCTGAGAAAATAAAATCAACAAAAAAACAGCCAAGTTCCTTTGCATATTTTAAAACTGATAAACATTGATCAGAAGTGACTTTTCCGGGTAATTCCTCGTGAAGTACAAATATCAGCTGACGAGAAATGAAAACCAAGATGGACAGAACTTGACTTCAAACATCTACTGAAATATAGACTGTAGTTTGATATGCATTGATTTTCATATCAATGAGGCTTCGCCCTAAAAAAGCATTATAAAAACCTGAAGCCGAGAGACAGCGGAATCGAGAACTCGGAACCGAACTGAGTAAGTGGGACCGTAGAAAATAGTACGAACGTTAAGAACTATTCTTTTTCTTTTAATTACAAACTATTCCGGCATGAATATAAAGTCGATTTGACCGAAACAAAAGTTGAATATGTGAAAATTGAAAGTATCGATAAATGGAAAGATTATAAGCATTCGCGTCGAACTTTGAAAATTGAAGCGTTGAGAAATAGAAATATTAAACGATTCGCGTCAAACTTTGAAAATTAGAAGCGTCGATAAATGAAAGGATTAAAATGATTCGCGCCAAACTTTGAAAATTGAAAGCGTCGAGAAAAAGAAATATTAAACGATTTGCGTCAAACTTTGAAAATTGAAAGCGTCGAGAAATGGAAAGATTAAAATGATTCGCATCAAACTTTGAAAATTGAAAGCGTCGATAAATAAAAGGATTAAAATGATTCGCGTCAAAATTTGAAAATTGAAAGCGTCGGGAAATAGAAATATTAAACGATTTGCGTCAAACTTTGAAAATTGAAAGAGTCGAGAAATAGAAAGATTATAATGATCTGCGTCGAACTTTAAAAATTGATGGCGTCGATAAATGAAAAGATTAAAATGATTCGCGGCAAACTTTGAAAATTGAACCCGTCGAGAAATGGAAAGATTAAAATGATTCGCATCAAACTTTGAAAATTGATGGCGTCGAGAAGTGGAAAGATTAAAATGATTCGCATCAAACTTTGAAAATTGATGGCGTCGAGAAGTGGAAAGATTAAAATGATTCGCATCAAACTTTGAAAATTGATGGCGTCGAGAAGTGGAAAGATTAAAATGATTCGCATCAAACTTTGAAAATTGATGGCGTCGAGAAGTGGAAAGATTAAAATGATTCGCATCAAACTTTGAAAATTGATGGCGTCGAGAAGTGGAAAGATTAAAATGATTCGCATCAAACTTTGAAAATTGATGGCGTCGAGAAGTGGAAAGATTAAAATGATTTGCGTCAAACTTTAAAAATTGGAAGCGTCGAGAGATAGAAATATTAAACGATTCGCGTCAAATTTTGAAAATTGAAAGCGTCGATAAATGAAAAGATTAAAATGATTCGCGTTGAACTTTTAAAATTGAAAGCGTCGATAAATGAAAAGATTAAAATGATTCGCGCCCAACTTTGAAAATTTAAAACGTCGAGAAATAGAAATATTAAACGATTCGCATTCAACTTTGGAAATTGAAAGCGTCGATAAATGAAACGATTAAATGATTCGCGTCAAAGTTTTAAAAGTTAAAGCGTCGAGAAATAGAAAGATTACAATGATTCGCGTCGAATTTTGAAAATTGAAAGCGTTGATAAATGAAAAGATTAAAATGATTCGCGTCAAACTTTGAAAATTGAAAGCGTCGAAAAATAGAAATATTAAACGATTCGCGTCAAACTTTGACAATTGAAATCGTCGAGAAATAGAATGATAATAATGATTGGCGTCAAACTTTGAAAATTGAAAGCGTCGAGAAATGGAAAGATTAAAATGATTGGCGTCAAACTTTGAAAATTGATAAACATTGATCAGAAGTGACTTTTCCGGGTGATTCCACGTGAAGTACAAATATCAGCTGACGAAGAATGAAAACCAAGATGGACAGAACTTGACTTCAAACGTCTATTGAAATATAGACTGTAGTTTGATATGCATTGATTTCCATATCAATGAGGCTTCGCCGCCCTAAAAAAGGCATTATAAAAACCTGAAGCCGAGAGACAGCGGAATCGAGAACTCGGAACCGAACTGAATAAGTGGGACCGTAGAAAATAGTACGAACGTTAAGAACTATTCTTTTTCTTTTAATTACAAGCTATTCCGGCATGAATATAAAGTCGATTAGACCGAAACAAAAGTTGAATATGTGAAAATTAAAAGAGTCGATCAATGGAAAGATTATAAGCATTCGCATCGAACTTTGAAAATTGAAAGCGTCAAGAAATAGAAAGATTATAATGATTCGCATTCAACTTTGGAAATTGAAAGTATCGATAAATGGAAAGATTAAAATGATTCGCGTCGAACTGTGAAAATTGAAGCGTTGAGAAATAGAAATATTAAACGATTCGCGTCAAACTTTGAAAATTAGAAGCGTCGATAAATGAAAGGATTAAAATGATTCGCGCCAAACTTTGAAAATTGAAAGCGTCGAGAAAAAGAAATATTAAACGATTTGCGTCAAACTTTGAAAATTGAAAGCGTCGAGAAATGGAAAGATTAAAATGATTCGCACCAAACTTTGAAAATTGAAAGCGTCGATAAATAAAAGGATTAAAATGATTCGCGTCAAAATTTGAAAATTGAAAGCATTGGGAAAAAGAAATATTAAACGATTCGTATTGAACTTTGAAAATTGAAAGAGTCGAGAGATAGAAAGATTATAATGATCTGCGTCGAACTTTAAAAATTGATGGCGTCGATAAATGAAAAGATTAAAATGATTCGCGGAAAACTTTGAAAATTGATGGCGTCGATAAATGAAACGATTAAAATGATTCGCGTCAAACTTTGAAAATTGAACCCGTCGAGAAATGGAAAGATTAAAATGATTCGCGTCAAACTTTAAAAGTTGAAAGCGTCGAGAAATAGAAATATTAAACGATTCGCGTCAAACTTTGAAAATTGAAAGCGTCGAGAAATAGAAATATTAAACGATTCGCGTCAAACTTTGAAAATGAGAAGCGTCGATAAATGAAAAGATTAAAATGATTCGCGTTGAACTTTTAAAATTCAAAGCGTCGATAAATGAAAAGATTAAAATGATTCGCGCCCAACTTTGAAAATTTAAAACGTCGAGAAATAGAAATATTAAACGATTCGCATTCAACTTTGGAAATTGAAAGCGTCGATAAATGAAACGATTAAATGATTCGCGTCAAAGTTTTAAAAGTTAAAGCGTCGAGAAATAGAAAGATTACAATGATTCGCGTCGAATTTTGAAAATTGAAAGCGTTGATAAATGAAAAGATTAAAATGATTCGCGTCAAACTTTGAAAATTGAAAGCGTCGAGAAATAGAAATATTAAACGATTCGCGTCAAGCTTTGACAATTGAAATCGTCGAGAAATAGAATGATAATAATGATTGGCGTCAAACTTTGAAAATTGAAAGCGTCGATAAATGTAAAGATTAAAATGATTGGCGTCAAACTTTGAAAATTGAAAGCGTCGATAAATGTAAAGATTAAAATGATTTGCGTCAAACTTTGAGAATTGAAAGTGTCGGGAAATAGAAATATTAAACGATTCGCGTCGAACTTTGAAAATTGAAGACGTCGATAAATAGAAGATTAAAAATATTTGCGTCAAACTTTGAAAATTGAAACCGTCGGGAAATGGAAAGATTAAAATGATTCGCGACGAACTTTGAAACTTGAAAGCGCCGAGGAATGGAAAGATTGAAATATGATTCGAGTCAGACTTTTTTATAATCGTCGTTGCATAATGGTCAATTACGATTCGACTGACATTTTTGTTTTTGTTTGCGAAGCTAGTAAAAATCTTGCAGTGTTTTAGAGGCTGGTAGTGTCTAGCGATGTTTGAAGTTGATGTTAGTGTCGATCTGGGCACGGGGTTATGAGATGATCTTTAAGGACAGTGGGGAGGTGTAGTTTGATATGCATTGATTTACATATTAATGATACCCCCCCCCCACCAAAAAAAATGTCATAAAAAAATCCCGAAGTCGAGAGACAGAGGATTCAAGTTCTTGGAGCCGAACTGAGAAGGTCGGACCGTCAAAAATAGTCCAAACGCTGAGAACTTTCTTTTTGTTTTAATTACATAGACAACGGCGTGCATTACTAAGATTGGTTCGTCCGTGTACTTTGCTGCGTTTTTGGATGTCAAAGAATTTCGATGCGATTCATACTTTCCTGAGATGAAACGCCTTTTCATCGAGTTTCCGGTATCCAAATCGAATAATATTCTAAGGTGCGTCCTGCCGATATCGTCATAATCTATTGAATTACGACGGCGCCAATCCTCATTCGTCTGGTGATTACTAGATAAAATATCAGTCGTTAACGGTACGAAACGCGAGATGACTGTAACCCGGGTTCGCCCGGTTTGAAATGATGTCTTGCTCCGGTTAGGTACGTTCAGGTCGAATCGGCAGCGGCCATTTTAAAAAGCAAAAAAAAATGAAGTAAATTTGGATTTACATATCGGTGTAGTAGCTAATAAAAAGGGCGCTTGCGTGTCGGTATCAACCATGGTCGAAACTTTTGATGCTTTACTTTTTATGTTTCTGAAATTTTTAGATGGGAATTGATAATTTGGATTATTTCAATCAATCGTACTACTGCTTTCATCGCAAGGTTTCGGTCGGTGTAATTTATTATTATTATTATTATTATTATTATTATTATTATTATTATTATTATTACATCTTTTTTCTATATAATTTTATATGCTAATTAACATATCACAGAATAGAAATGTTTTATGTATGTATATATATATATATATATATATATATATATATATATATATATATATATATATATATATGGTCCTTACCGATGGAACTAGAGATGGCTTCTGTCGCCGGGTTCAAATCTATCGACTGGTGTTAATCATGACACCCTGCACTGAAGATTCCCCAAAGGATGAAACACTAATGTCTGAAGGTATTGAATAATTTTTATAGTAAATAGTTATGTCAGCCCCTTTGAGAAACTCGTTTCTTATCGTGGAGCACACTTTGTTGGATTAAAAGTCGGCCAATTTAGCTCTTACGCGCAGATCGTCATATAATGACTAGATCCCTCTGACTGACGTTAAAAAACATTTAATGAAATAAATATTTAAAATTCAACAGCATTTCTCGTGGTTAGCAGTAGCTGAATGGATATGATCCTTGCTAATGAAGCCAGAGATGGCTTCTGTCGCCGGGTTCGAATCTATCGACTGGTGTTAATCATGACACCCTGCACTGAAGATTCCCGAAAGGATGAAACGCCATTGTCTGTAGGTATTTAATAATTATTATAATAAATAATTATATATATATATATATATATATATATAGTCACCTAGAGACAAGAAACATGCATACAAACATGAAAAGTCGTCTCTCTTTACTTGCCTCCCCAGGAGGGCATTGTTAGACACAAGGCAGGTTTTTAATGTAAAAAAAAGTTCAGCTCCCCCAAAAAGAAGCACTCTGTGGACAGAAATAAAAGTTGCCTCAGTCTGGAAGGATTTCTGTTTCACTAACCGAGGACAGAAAAAAAAATGAAGTGTAGTATCAGAACAGATACTACACTTTATTTCAATGATTAAACTATTAACAGTTATATATGCGCAGATCGTCATATAATGATTAGATAATTCTGACTGACGTTAAAAACATTTAATGAAATAAATGTTTAAAATTTAACAGCTTTTCTCGTGGTTAACGGTAGCTGAATGGATTAGGTCCTTGCTAATGAAGCCAGAGATGGCTTCTGTCGCCGGGTTCGAATTTATCGACTGGTGTTAATCATGACACCCTGCACTGAAGATTCCTGAAAGGATGAAACACTAGTGTCTGTAGGTATTTAAAGGTATTTAATAATTATTATAGTATATATATATATATATATATATATATATATATATATATATATATATATATATATATAGCTATTAAAAAAGGAAGATTAAGTTTTTGTATTCATGGCAAAAAGAAGGACGGTGGGAAAACATTTAATGAAGGTTAAAAATAAAATAAATAAATATGCGGGTACAGTCAGTTGACCAGATTTCGCCCTCACTTTTCAAAGCCAAATCCAGGGATGGGGGGGGGGGGTTAGTTGTATTGGGAACCGAATTCAAACGGGGGAAACGACTATAATAAATCTATTGTTATGATAATTATCTAATGGAGAGGGAACGCCTCACGTGCAGACCCAAAAGACAATCCCTTTGCTTACAGAGAGAAGGTCTCCTTAAACGGGCGTGAATAGTCTCCCAGACCTTCAGATGAAATGACGTATGAGCGTGACTTAGAATAGAAAATGAGTCACTGTTGAAATTCATTGCACATCGCGGGTCTTTAAGCATGAAACTCTAGTAT
>NC_136516.1:85259345-85264345 GCF_053919585.1 Euprymna scolopes | reverse complement strand
TTATATACCTTCATTTTCCATTCTGGTTTACTTAGCTCACTGTCCGTTTGTTTGTAAACAAACTAGCAGTTTGAGCACTGTGAAACGATTGGCAAGTGCTTCTTTAATAGGCACTTGATGAGGGACATTTGCAGGCACCGATTCGATTCGTAGCCTTGTGGAAAGAGCTGTCGACTGTTAACTCAATGGTTGTAGGTTGGGGAAAGGTGCTTGTCTAGCCACACTGATGAGTTGTGATACAAAGGAACAGTACTGTATGTGGATGACTATATATATATATATATATATATATATATATATATATATATATTCTAGCAGTTCAACCCGGCTTTGCTCGCGCCCTATGTACTGTTTATAACATTATATATATATATATATATATATATATATATATATATATATATATATATATATATATATATATATATATATATGTATATATTAAACAGATTGACTCATGTCACGGTAGCCTACATCTAAAATTTCAAGTGTTTAGACCCAAAATTGGCAGAGAAGTTTGGTAGAGTCTGCAAAAGGCAACTCTCTTAAATTTGACCTCTTGGTAGCCAAATGTTCGCCTAAAAACTGATTAAAAGGCTTGTTGTATGTCTTAATATCCTTTATGTAAAATTTAAAATGTTTAGACCCAAAATTGGCTGAATAGTTTGCTAGAGACCGCAAAGATGAAATTTTTTGAACTTTGACCCCTTTGCAGCCAAATTTTCAGCCAAAAGCCGATTAAAAAGCTTGCCGTATGTCTGAATACACTTTATGTAAAATTTCAAATATTTAGACAAAAAATTGGCTGAGTAATTTGGTAGAGACCGCAGAGGTCAATGTTTTAAAACTTTGACCCCAATTTTGGCCCCTTAACGTTTATTGTTTTGGGCTCAAATCAAATTAAAAAAAGTTGATCCATATCCAAGTAATCTACATTAAAAATTTCAAGTGTTCATACACAAAATTGGCTGAGGAGTTTGGTAGAGATTTCAAAGTTCATATCGTTTAACTCTAACCCCTTGGTAGTCAAATTTCTGGCCGAAAACCGATTAAAAAGATTTTTCCAAATCTCAATACCTCTTATGTCTAATCTCGGGTCTGTAGACTGACAATTGGCAGAGTAGTTTGGTAGGGAAATGTACACACACAGACAGACAAACAGACAGACAAACATACAATTTCACTTATATATATATATATATATATATATATATATATATATATATAGAGAGAGAGAGAGAGAGAGAGAGAGAGAGACTTATATGTAATATACTGAGTTCGTGTAATTCAGAAATTTTTATATACGAATACGTTTTAAGCAAAAAATGGGTGACTTAATCTTTAAGCTACAAAATTATCACATTTCATAATTGAGCATTAATATACTGTGTGTGCAAAATCAAGACTTTAAGACAAGGTGTTGATGGCAACAAAAAGTGTATTTCATTTTAAGTTACAATTGTTTCAATGTCTAGTTCGACAATTTCAAGCATTATATCGAAAGTTTTCAAACCATATAATGCTTGAAATTGTCGAACTAGACATTGAAACAATTGTAACGTAAAATGAAATACACTTTTTGTTGCCATCAACACCTTGTCTTGAAGTCTTGATTTTGCACACATTATATATATATATATATATATATATATATATATATATATATATATATATATACGCAAATACACATTCCACTGTGTATGTATTTGTGTGTGTGTTTGCATGTGTGTGTGTGTGTGTGTGTGTGTGTGTAAGACAGATAGTGGACAGGAAGACAGATGCCTAAAAAAAAAAAAAAAGCAACAGAGCTACAGATAAACATAATGAGAGACATCGAGACAAGAAAGAAATTGAATCCAAGGAAAAAAAATCATGTTTCTAAACGAATGAAAGGAACCAGTGAAAAGTGATAGAATTTTAAATAAATAAACTTGGCGGCTTATTTTTTGTAATTATTTTTGTAATTTATTTTTCCGCTTTTATTTCTCTCTTCCTTTATTTATTTTATCTTTCATTCAATTCCATTTTCCTTTGAATCTTTTATTTACTTGTTTTCCACTTGTCTCTGAATTTTCTGCTTACTTGCAAGAATTCGGCACCGGGACAGAGATTATGTCACACTTAGATTTCAGATTTCAGCGTTAGATGTGAATGTATATATATATATATATATATATATATATATATATATATATATATATATATATATATATATATATATATATGTGTGTGTGTGTGTGTGTGTGTGTGTGTGTGTATATATATATGCATATACATATATATGAATGTATATATATAGATGTATACACATGTATGCATATATATATATATATTTATACATATGAATGTATATATATGTATTAACTTATATATATAAATGTGTAAATATATAAATGTATATATAAGTATATACATGTATATATGTATATATATATATGCATATATATATATGAATGTGTATATATATATAAATGGTTATATACAGATAGATATATGAATGTATATATATGTGCACACAGACATGTATGTATATATATATTTATATATATATATATATATATATATATATATATATATATATATATATATATATATATACTCTTCTGAATAGACTTATCTAACAATCAGCTGGTATGGAAACCTGTGATTATAAGATTTACAAAATGTTACTGGTCGTAATATTCTATGTATAATCCCATCTAAATAGTTTTTTTTTAAATTTCATTGAATCACTATATATATATATATATATATATATATATATATATATATATATATATATATATATATATATATATATAAGACTTAGTCTGATTCCAATTTACCACCGGATATTGTTCAATTCGTTCGCAAGAATTAGGGGCAGACAGATAGGATACCCTGCTTATATTCTAACTCTAATATATTGTGCAGGATAAAACGTAAATTTGTCCCTATGAGGGAAACAATACTTCAGCCTTATTTTAAAACTTTTATTGAAAAAATCAAGTCAGATAACTAGATTATATAGTAGAGCTGACATCTGTTCAATGTAGCCGCCTTCAGCTTCAATCACCGCCTTGATACGGGTCCAGAAGTGGGAGCATGGCCTTTTTCACACTCTTTCTGAAGCCAAGCCTGGATCTTTTTGGATTTGTGGACCGGCGCAGAATCCTACTTTCCCACCCAGAATCTGCCAGCCGCTATCCTATTGCACCAGAGCATCACCACACTTTTCAGCACATCCAGGTACACTTTGCTGTTGAGTTTCAAGCCGACTTCAAAAGCGCACCAAAGACCATAACCGTCGCCGGAACCTTCGTTGAGATGTGCCCTCAAGCGTTGAACAGTCCGGATTTGCGTTTGGTAATGTTGTCATAACTTGGATCGGTAGAGAGCATGAGTTGTACAGCGGCGCATCTCCGATTTCTCTCGGTGAACACTGTGCCACTTTTAAATATGATAGAAGGCTCCTATCGCTCTTGGAATTTCTGCAGAACTGGCTAACTAGTAGATGGTCTGCGACAAAAAATGAAAACTAATTTTCATCAAATGTCGTCTTTTTTACTGCAACAATTTTATCATTCCACCGTGTAGAAGCATTATTCTCATTTGTATCAAAATCAATTAGTCGATTTTAATCCTAGAAAATGCATCAAATGTAATGCTTAAGCTTAAGAAGTCTTAAGAAGGAGTTGAAATTCAGGAGATCTTGCTTAATTGATGTTTAATGACTAGGGGTCAAGTTCATTGAAAATCTGATATATTAGAATATGCAAATGATAGCTTGTGCTCATAGTATGTCTCCCACGAAAATGCTATAATGAACCGTCAAATAAACTTAAATTTGGAGCAAATTCATCCATTTATGTCTGATATCTATTGTTAAAATACCAGAAAAACTTAAGGTATCTGAATTTTTGCGAAGGGCTTCCAGCCATCTATTATTCGTCTTTGCATGAATCTAAATTAAACTAAATATAGTCCACGTTTCGAACACTTACGCGAAGTAGCTGTGTTTCTAAACTCCCAATGATCGGTTAATTAGTTTAAAAGTGAATGTTGGATATAAAAATATACAAATATAAGTCACATAAATAACTTTATATAAAAAGAGATATTGTAGTGCAGGCTGAGCGTGTCGGATGGAATTCGATCAGTACTACAGCGTATCTTACATTAATACATTTGAGGTGCTGAATGTCATAACTCTGTAAGCGCCACAAAAACGGATAAAAACACTGTTAAAGTTTAGTTTGGTGGGCATACTGTGCATTACTCGATTTCTACGTGTTTTTGAACGTGTTAGAGAAGGCTTAAAGGGAATAAAATGATATACTAACTTGATATTTTGCAGCGATGGCGCTTGCCGAGTTATGACATTCAGCGCCTCATTTGCTGACGACATCACGCGTAATAATAAACACAGTGGGAGGGAGGGGGGTTTACAGATATACAAACGATGACAGAAACCTTAAAAAAAGATGGCAGTGTTCTTAGTTAAGTTTTGTTTCGGAATGACTTCGATATGTATCGATAATTGAAATAATCGATAATTGAAATAATCGATAATTGAAATAATCGAGTGAAAGAAAAAAACGGGTCATTTTGACCAAAGTATACACCTTACACAGCCTAGCACCACAGGTGCATTTTTTATTACCACACAGGCCGAAAGGCCCAGCATATAAAAATCAACAGTAGGTTCTTTGATATGACGGGGGCGCATTCGAATGAATGTCTAAAGCACAACGGAAGCATTGTATTTGATTTTTTTTCATTTTAAAGTTTGATTCAAGCCATTATATATATATATATATATATATATATATATATATATATATATATATATATATATATATATATTGTGTATTTTCTCATTTAGACAAATATTGAATAGCACGGAATTATTCTGTTTTACAATTTTCCTTTTTATCTTCTCCAATCCCCGAACAACATTTGAAGGGACATGGCTGCCACCATTCGGAATTTCGAAGAATTATGGTAGAAAATACAAGAGT
>NC_136516.1:85219345-85254345 GCF_053919585.1 Euprymna scolopes | reverse complement strand
TAGGCACAGATAAATAGTGGGGGGAATTTTTCACAGTGTATTCAGCTAGACGGATGTTTTTCGTGAAAGATTGGCGAGGGGGGACCAGAGATTGGAGTTCAGACGAGCACCTGCCATAGAAATAACGATAAAACAAGGATAGGCTCGCAACGTCTCTTCTGTGGGAGAGAGGTTGCAGGGTAGAGAAAAGGGCATCCCCCACTAAGCCACGAAGTCTATTTTGTACTCTGTCAAGGCAGGATAGGCTGTTTTTAGCAGCTCCTGCCCAGATATGGCAACAGCATTCCATCCTTTGACGTACTTGGCTTTTATATAAATAGAGAATTGCATCAGTAGTGAGATATCCTCTGGAGCGGTAGAAGGATCCCACCATCTTTCCAGCGACCTTGGCAACAGACTTGATGTACGTGTTCCATTTCAGATCAGGAGTAAAGGTCAAACCCAGAAGCTTGTCAAAACACAGGGCCTCACCCAAACGAGAGCCATCCATCACAATTGATGCCAGATGGGGATCAGAGCGTTGATGATGTAAGGATAGGAGTTTGGTTTTGGATGCATTAAAGGTAACCAGCCACGTCTTCCCCTCCCCCACTGAACCATGCGCTCGAGATCAGAGGAGAGAGAATCAGAGAGAACTTTGTCATTTACAGCCTTTGATGTGTTGCCGTAGATGGTCGTGTCACCAGCATAGATGTCAACGAATGATTTAAGTCTCTTGCATCGTTCTTGACCTTTTACAACGATGTTTTATACTATTAGTCAAAAGTGGCGCCTACAGATCTGCGTAGGTCGGTTTTTTTTGGGGGGGGGTGATGATAAGGCCTCTCAGATTTATGGGAATTCTAGCAGTTTCAGTACCCTTGAGCTTGTGTTTTTTCTATTCTTTCTTTATTTATTTAGATTTTTACTTGTCTGTGGGTGGTTGGCGTTCGTTTGGTCATATTTATTGGTTTCTGCATTCGATGATTTTCTTTTGTTCAAGATACTGCTTTGTATGTCCTTACTCCTCCTTTGATTTCAGTTTCTCATAGTCTTTTCCACCAGGTTTTACGGAATTGATTCCAGTTCTCCTAAAATTATTGGTATTATAGTGAATATCATTTTTAGTTCTCTGGCAAGTTGATTGTATTGGATTATTGTTGGATTATTTCCTTAAATAATCCAACAATAATCCAAATTCGATACAATTTTCACCACAACTCTCACTGACCATTTTACACGCCTTTTCGGATTTTAATCATGTTAAAATGCACTTTATTTTATTTTGACGGATTGATTGTTGCTATTTCTTCTGATGAGTTAAGAGCATAATAGATTCACTGATTGATTTTGTGCTACGAAACAGATGCTGTCAAAAATTGTAAATGCCAATTGAATTGAATGATGGTCAACATCATGACATTTGGAATATAGACTTTTATCATTCATTCACTATATTGCTCTGTAATTACATTGAGATTCTAGAATAAGGATTGGTATATATTATAAGGAAATAAAATATATTTCCACACACACACACACACACATATACACACACATATATACATATATATACACACACACACACATATATATATATATATATATATATATATATATATGATGAGAATAATGGAAATAGTATTCCGACAAAATAGAGAAATAAAAAGGAACAAACCGAGTTATGTGTTCATCAACGTTTCGTCTTTATTTCAAGACTTCCTCTGGATGAATGAGATTAAGAAACAAAAAACACCAGTACAAATATTTGAAAATGTTTCATGTGCAAAGTGTGACGCTCTTCTATTTCAGAAACGGAAAAAAAACATTGGAAATTAAAAAAAAACAAAACACGCCCAATAATACAATAATTTGCAACGCACTAAACAAACTAGGAATTCCAATCATACAAACCACATCACAAACTATATGACAAATATTAAAAACTACAAAACATCTCCAAAACAAACCAATTTCCAGTGCAGGCATATACACTCTTCCTTGCCAAAATTGTCATCATAGATACTCAGTGTAAATTAGAAAAAAAGGCTAAGTGAGCATAAAAGAGATATGAAAAAAAAATGGCAATTCTCGAAGTGCATTATTCTCTCATTCTTGAACTTTTTACTTTTTAACAAGCAAAAATAGTTAAATTATTTGAAATATACCGCGCAAATTCAAGCACAATTAAACAACGTGCAGGTTTCTATAACATAGCGCCATTAATAAGTAAACTTTTATTAAAAGAACAAAATTTAATTGTAGAAACAGGTTAAC
This sequence comes from Euprymna scolopes, assembly GCF_053919585.1. NCBI lineage: Eukaryota > Metazoa > Mollusca > Cephalopoda > Sepiida > Sepiolidae > Euprymna > Euprymna scolopes. The sequence goes on along the minus strand of NC_136516.1, from coordinate 85,252,089 downwards.
CTTCTCACACCATAGAAACACCCCCATAATAATGAATACATATAATTTCAATCAATAAATTACATAACAAAAACCATCTCATTTCGTTTCAGTTACACACCTATATTTGAATTTTTACAAACATATTTTTCCAGAAAGAATATTAACTGCGTTCATATCTTTTAACAACATATTAACGACAACATGACGTTATCAAAAATCTTCCTCTCTTAAACAACGCAAACTCACCTTCTTTTTTTTTTTTTTGAATTTCCAACGTCTTTTTCCGTTTCTGAAATAGAACAGCGTCACATTTTGCACATGAAACATTTTCAGATATTTGTACTGGTGTTTTTATTTCTTAAACTCATTTATCTAAAGGAAGTCTCGAAATAAAGACGATACGTTGATGAACTGATGAACACATAACTCGGTCTGTTCGTTTCTCTCTCTTTGTTTTATCTCTCTCTCTCTCTCTCTCTCGCTCTCTGTATATAAATATATATATATATATATATATATATATATTTATATATATATATATTTATATATATATATATATATATATATATATATATATATGCTGTGTGTGTGTATGTTTGCGCGTGCATCCCACGAGTAAGCGAAAGATTTCAACGACGATGTTAGACTGATCGATTGAGATCGATACGTTGAGTTGCTACATTGCAAGCCTTTTTGTATTGATTTGGATGTGCGGACAAACGGCGATGGGGCGGGGGGGGGGGGGTTGAAGCTGGTGGGGATGGTTGTGGCAAAATCAGGTACCCTACTATAATTCCTACGAGGGTAATAAAGATAAAAGGAGCAACAAAGAAGAAGGTTAGGAACGTAGGTAAGAAAAAGAAAACTGATAAGAATTAAAAAAAAAAACACAGAAAAGAAGGAATATGAAAAGAAAAAGTAGTATTAGTATTAGTATTAGTAGTATTAGTAGTAGTAGTAGAAAAAATAAAGACTGAAAAAATGTAAGAATAATGATAATTATAAATGTAATAATAATTATCAGTGAGTAGTCACTGATAATTATCTTGCAAATACTATCGGAAGAGGCAGAGAGTACTGAAAATCCGGGGAGGCCTGTTGTCAGTCAGCTTCCAGGGAACACCACAGGCTGTTTTCAAGGAGAGATCTTTGATAACCTGTGTGAAAGCTCCTTGTAAGTGAATAATAATAATAATAATAATAATAATAATAATAATGATGATGATGAAAATATTAATAATAATAATGATAATAATAATAAATAATAATAATTAATAATAATAAAATAATAATAATAATTATAATAATAATAACAATAATAATAAATAATAACAATAATAATAAATAATAATAATAATGATAAAAATAATAAAAGTAATAATAATAGCAATAATAATAAAAATAATAATGCTAAAAATGATAAAAAATTAAAATAATGATAATAATAATAATAATAATAATAACAAAAATGATAATAATAACAATAATAATAATGATAAAAATAATAATAAAAATGATAATAAAATGTCAATAATAAAAATACAAATAAAAAAATAAAAATGATGATAAAAATATTAATAATAAAAATAATAATAATAATCATAATAATAATAAAATAATAATAACTTTAATAATAATATTAATAATAATAATGATAACAATTGCATTAATAATAATAATAATAATAATAATAATAAAAAATAATAATAATAAAAATAATAATAATAATATAATAATAAAGATAATAATAATAATGATAATAATAATAATGATAATAATAATAATAATGATAATAATAATAATAATAATGATGATGATAATAATAATAATTATTATAAAATAATAATGATAATAATAATAAAAATAATAATAATAAAATAATAATAATAATAAATAATAATAATAATAATGATAATAATAATAATAATAATAATAATAATAATAATAATAATAATAATAATAATATGCAGATAAAAAAGGAAGATGCAGAAGAAGAAGAAAAATAAAAATAAAAATGAGTAAGAAAAATATAGCGAGAAGGAGAGAATTAAACATAAACGAAATAAAGTGATTTCAAAAAGAAGAAGAAGAAGAAGAAGAAGAAGGAGAAAAAAATGTGAACAAGTAAAAGAAAAGAATAACTGACGAATTAGAATGAAAAACGGAAGAAGTATGGAAGATAATAATAAGAACAATTAAAAGAAAGGAGAAGAAAAAGAAGAAGCAGAAGAAGAAGAAGAAGAAGAAGAAGAAGAAGAAGAAAAGAGAGAATAATAATAAGAAGTTAAATCAAAAGATAGAAGAAGTACAAGAAGAAAGATAAAAAGTAGTAGTAGTTGTAGTAGTAGTAGTAGTAGAAGAAGAAGAAGAAGAAGAAGAAGAAGAATAGGGAAAACAATCATAAGAAGAACAACTAAAAGATAACAGAAGAAAAAGAAGAAAATGAAGTATAAGAAAAATTAAAAGAAAAGAAGAGCGAGTAGGTTGAAAAGAAAAACAATAGCAAGACTGAAGAAGTAGAATAAAAAAGAAGAATGAAGAACAGAAGTAGAAGAAGAAACAAAAGAAGAAAAAAAGAAGAAAAAGAAGAAAGAAAAGAAAAAAGATGAAAAAGAAAGAAGAAAAAGAAGAGAAAAAGAACAAAAAAGAAAAGAAAAGAAGAAGAAGCATGTTTATGCATTTTTAAGATAAGGATTGATCATTCATATTATTTGGATTATTCAGACTATTGTTCTAATCTTGAGCCTCTGTCCTTTTTCAGACAAAAGTCTTAGTTAATACGCAAGTGTATACTTAGTATCACCCGCACTGAGGATTGAACCTTCAACCTCCAGGAAAGTTTCACTTAGAACTGAATTACCTAGCACTTTATTCGTTACGCTACGAGTCTTTTGGCTGATAAAACGAAAGCATGCTAGCGTCATGGATTTTAAAAAAAGTTCCGTTCGAAATTACGTACACAGTCCCGAGTTCGACAGAAATATGACTGAGTTCCACAATATACACTTGAAGAAAGCCGAAGGATACATCAGCGAAAACGTTGTGAAAATAACATTCACGACGAGAACTGTAGTCTGAATAAGTCAGATAATGAAAAAAATGAAGTATGGAAAGACAAAAAGAGGAAAACAATCAAAAGAAAAGAAAAGAAAAGAAATAAAGCAAAGTAGAGGAAAAAGAAAAAAGAATGAAAGAAAGCACGAAAAAAAAAGAATGAAAAAAAAAACACGAAAAAAATGAATGAAAAACAACACGAAAAAAAAATGAAAAAACACGAAAAAAAGAATGAAAATAATTTTATATCCACAGCCCTTTTGCTTGTGCGGTGAAAAACATCTCAAATGCACTTGTAAAGTTAGGCTGTATAAGGGTGTTAACTTTCGTCAAAATCGGACTGCACCTACTTTAGTCGGATTTTTTCGATTATCAATTTTTGATACTTATCGGAGGCATTCCCATAGAAAACCTATCTAATAACACTCCCAGACACGTAAAGTATATTTGTGTGAAATTAAAAAAAAAAAATCGCCCAGCCATTTCGGAGTTCCTAGCGAACGAACTCTCATAAATAGACACACACAGTGACAAAGTGATTTTTTGTATATAATTAGCGATTATGTCTTATTCCTGTTATTTTAAGTTATATTAAACCGGTCTCAATAAAGCACTGTCCCATCGTTGAAATGTTGCACCTCTGTGTTACAAGTGTTTCAATTTGAATATGCTCTGACGCACTCGTAGCACTTGTACCTCCTCGGAGTAAATAACCCCAACTAACCTGGAAAGCGGCAAAACCCTACTCCTTACAATATAGATTCCTATATGCTGCAAAACTTTCTACTCTCATCGTTTCTTCACTCGAACTGCTAGACATTAGAATTCCCTCCCGATTTCCTGCTTCCCTGACTGTACTGACATGCAGAAGTTCAAGTGCAATGTGAACAGACATCTCGGTATTCAACTCTCTGCATAGTGTATCTGTAGATTTGGCCGCAAGCAGTAGCCCCTTATATCCGTTAGGTATACGTTATAAATTAAGTAAGAATCCTCTGTCTTTGGTTATCTCCCTTGTATATACAAAAAAACTTTATTGTCTATCTGTTCTAATGTTACACTTCACCTCTTCTGTCCTCGGTCAGTGGAGAAGAACTCCGCCATGACTGAGGCAATTTTTATTTTTTTATTTTTGTTCCTATCCAGAGTGCCCCATTTTGGAGAGCTGGATTTTTCTCCCACATTAAAAACCGACCTTGTCTAACTCTGCCCTCGAGGGGAGGCAAGCAAATAGGAACAATTAATGCACGTGCATACCAAGGCACAAAGCCATCTTTAAAGAAATCTCGGTATTCAATAAGAAGAGAAAGTACGCACGACCAAATAGCAACATGCTGTGTAAAAAAAATAAAATAAATATTGTCTGTATTTTCCCTGATTAGGACGCTTATATGGGTCGAAAATTAGAATTTAAAATACGCTAGCATCCCGGTATACGGTATCCCTAGGATACGGTTTTTTTTTTTCAGGTTACAATGTGGAATACGATGTTTTCCGGTCCCTGGTTACAGTATTTACCCCGCCTTACGGTGTTATTTATAATGTTATTTGATTATATACAAATTATATCATGTATTATATCTTGTACTAATTTTTAATGCCGTATCCCGGGGTTCTACTGCAAATGAATATACATGTTTCTTTGAAAAACTATACATTTTGATTGGTTTCTGAATCGTTACATTCTATAGCAATTTTCTTTTTACTTTGCAGGTCATTGCTTATCAAGGCCCGGAGGCCACTCAAGGATAAGGGTTTATAAGGTTAATTAAGTGGATGATGAGACAATGGTGGAGCTTTTATCAGTTCGGCACTAATCTTATTCGGGTTTAAATGGTCTTTGGAGTAAGACCATGGAAGTTTCATGGAAGTATGAAATTCACAAGCAGCCCCCAGTCGCATGTATATCCCGGTTAATAGGGAGATGACGACGTTAGGTTTTTCCAACTCTTGCAGGGAGGTGCGGGCGACCTCCTACATATAACACCTGGAATTCTCAAGTTGGTCACCCATTTTAGTAATAACCAGGCTCAACGTTACTTAACTTTGGGGATCTCACGGGAACCGGTGTGTCAACGTGATTATGATTAAGATGGAGCTTGAGTAAGTCTTGATTATTTAAGAGAGCGGCTCGAAAGGAACTTATTTAGATCAAATTTGAAAATGACCATGTTATAGTCAGCCGGGAAGCAGACCACGGTATCGTGTTCTACAGGCAGCCAGTTATAAGAAAAGAAGCTCTTCTTATGGAATTTTTGTTTATTTTTAGGCACTGATACAGAGTGGTGCGTTCAGCTTTGTTATTGTAAGCTGAATTAAACTTGATAAGTTACATCGTGTTCGCGTGTTTTTATTACATCGAGTAAATAGCCCTTAAAGATGTTTGTTTATTTTCGTTTGGCGGATTTCCCGACCTCTTTATTCCGGTTGTTTTCTTTCGTCTGAGTTAAATCGATACTAAATCATAGATCCGATGATATTTATCGCTTTTGAGGCTTTGACACTTGGCGGTTATTGATCGCAACGTCGCCAACAACGCACTTGACAACCGGCACCAAAACAGATTCGCCATCAACTAAATAAATAGAACAGCGTTCCACACTAGCGACATCAGGTTGACTTCAAAACGTCGACAAATTGACTGGAAAACGCCTCCATTCTAATTGCTCCTCCTTCCGCCCCCCACTCTTTAACTTGCTGTTAGTTTTCTGTATCTTTTCATGATAATATCAATGAACAGACATCTTGCTGTTCAACTCCCTACATATTGTCCCTGTAGGCATAACTCCCAAAAGCAGCAATCTTTTACGGCTGAGACAATTTTTATTTTTATCCCTTTTCTCCACATAAAAAAATACGACCCTCGTGTCTAACTCTGTCCCTTGGGGAGGTATTGTAAATAGGAACCCCAAATAGTAGTCCATTATTTACGATGCCTTGTTTCGGGTGAATAAGTCTAAAAATATCTCTGCTAGACATTAACGTAATTTTGTTCAGAAATTATCTGAATTATCTCCCTTTGAGTGATATTCGAATTTGTTCTGTTGTATCATTCTGGCTACGTTAGACAAACATGACCTCATGCCAAGCAGTAGAATTCTCGCAATGCAGAGCTAATCCCACTTTTCCTTAGTAGAGAAAAGGAAAAATGAGTTTAACACCCAAGGAAGGTAGTAGGTTACAACGACCGAAACGTCGTGCCAATAACAGCCAACCAAGATGAGAATAATTGTCCGAGTAACCAAAAGCAATTCAAATATTCACATCTCATCTAAAAAATTCAGAATTGTAAGTAAGAAAATCGCTCATCACATGTGCAAAAATTCACAACAAGGCTCCTCTATTTTCCTGGTGGATCTTTTAAAGCCGTCGGACATTGTCCGCCCGGCTGGCTATCTTTAAATGGTTTTCACAAATCCTGATGTGTTCATCGAGCATATTTTCTGGTAGTATTCGCATAGACTCTCAGTACTCACCCACAAATTGAAATACTATTTAGTTACACGTTATTCACACATTTCTGCATTTTTGAGATGAGGATTTTTTTTTGTATTATATTCATCGGACTACTGTTCTCATCTTGAGTTTCTGAACTAAGGAGGTTGGGAAACCCGACCAACGAAAATCACACTCAAGATGGGAACAGTAGTCCGATGGATAACAATACAAATTATTCACGCATATTCTCTATTTCTGGTCTAAGGTTGTTGTTGTTGTTGTTGTTGTTGTTGTTGTTGTTGTTGTTGTTGTTGTTTTTCTTCTTCTTCTTCTTCTTCTTCTTCTTCATGTTTTAGGTCTCTTATTGCAGACATCGATGACGATGACTCTCCAATCCTCTCTGCATTCAGTCTCTCTGATGAGATCTATATTAGTCTTTCCAGTGACTCTGTTGAGACTGTCAGTGAACTTTTTTTCGTTGTCTTCCTCTGCTCTTTTTTTCCCCGGCGAATTTTTCTAACATTAAATATTTTTTCAAAGCTGTTTGCCCGCATTAAATGACCGAAGAACCTTAACCGTCTCGCATGGACGTATTGAGTAGTTATCTGTTGTACTCTGTCTGACATATGACTTCTTCGTTTGCCATCTTTTCTGTCTATGAGATTCGTAGAATTCTCCTTGAATGTTGCACGAGTGTTGCAAGTTCATCGAAGCACATTCCATTAAATTATTTAGGTTATTCCTCTTGCGGTATCAGCTTTGTTATTGCAGAGATTGATAATCATGACTCTTCAGTCCTCTCTGCATCCGGTCTTTCTGATGAAATCTATATTAGTGTTTCCAGTGACCCTGTTGAGACTGTCAGTGAACTTTTTTCGTTGTCTTTCTCTGCTCTTTTTTTCCGGCGAATTTTTCTAACATCAAGTTTTGTTTTCAAGCCGTCTGCCCGCATTAATTAGACGAAGAACTTTTACTGTATTCATTACGCATGACTTAATCATTTGTCTTCCTTTCTTCCCATGAGATACGTAGAATTCTCCTTAAACCGCATCTCCGTTGCTTCCAAACGACTTCTTTATTTGTTTGACTTTCTTTTCCCTAAAAAGAGTAAGAAAAAACAGAAACCAAGGTGACATATGTTTTCTTCAGTTGTATTAAACATTAATATATTCTTTCTTTGGTATTGATATTTGTAATTCTCCCTTTGTATCGCAGTATGCTGATAAGACAACGTTTATGTGGACGAAGAGGTCAAATAAACACTGAAAGAAGTCAGTAAGTTCACGTACCTTAGCAGCAACATAGGTTGAACGAAGAGAGATATCGAAATTCGCATGAGCTGCATTGGATAAGTTGCGGTCAGTATGAACTTCAAGGCTAATTGACCAACTGAAAAGGCAGTTCTTCAAAGCAGTGGTTGAGTCTGTCATTGTTTACGGTTCTACAACCTGGACTCTCACCAAAAGATTGAAAAGAAAGCTAGACGGCACGTACTCCCATATGCTAAGAACAGTGTTAAATATACCTAGACAAGATCATTCCACGAAGCAGCAACTTTATGGCAACCTACCTGCCATATCTACTACCATCAGGAAACGATGTCTACGATTTACTGGCCACTGCGAGAGGAGCAAGCAAGAGCTGGCGAGAAATGTATTGATGTGGACTCCACGGTACGGGCACACGAGCGTATGACGACCTAGATCCACGTACATCCAGCAAATTGCACATGATGGTAATTTAATCCTGAAGATCAGGAAAGTCTAGAGATATAGACAGTCACATTGGTCCTGGCAAAGGAGCCCGACGAAATAGATACAGATAAGTACCACCTCATAATCTTTTTTACTTGCTGTTAGTAGTTTGCCTGGTTTCAATACGTATTATGAGTTGTAGGGAAGGATAGATTAGGCCCCAGTAACATTCAATTAGCTCTGCAAGATCTGGGAAGCAAAGAGAGAGAGAGAGAGAGAGAGAGAGAGAGAGAGAGAGAGAGAGAGTGTGATGTGTGTGTGCGTGTGTGTGTGTGTGTGTGTGCGTGTGTGTGTGTGTGTGTGTGTGTGTGTGTGTGTGAGAGAGAGAGAGAGAGAGAGAGAGAGAGAGAGAGAGAGAGAGAGAGAGAGAATCACACAATAGATCTAAATCAAGATTTTATGACAGTAACGTCTTGTCCACACTCCTATATGGGAGTGAAACTTGGCATCTCAAAATCAGCCAAGAGCAGAAATTAGATGCGTTTGATTCCAAGTGTTTCGGAATAATTCTAGGGATCAAATGGAGCGATCGGATTACCAATCAAGAAAACAGATACCGAATTAACCATCAAGTATATCGTCAATAACTGTTACCTTATGTAATGTTGTTTAATTATTTGTTCGTGAACAAGCAAGCTGAACACCGGTGAAAGATGGATGTGTAAATACGAGGTAGATGGTCTTCTGATGAAAATAAAATCCTATGGTGTTACTGAACGAATGCTTATGACGACAGGACCATTGTCAGCACCCACAAAATGCATCGTTGGATTGCCATGAATAAGAGGAACAGGCCCAGAGAGATGAAAAAGTTTCCGGCCAAAGTTATGGTCTTTGGTGTGGTTTTAAGTGAGAGCCACATCATGCCACCTCACATTTTTGAAGTCGGCTTGAAAGTCAACACCAAAGTGTACCTGGAAATGCTGAATATAATGATCTCTTGGAGTAATCAGGTGGCCGCTTGCAGACCCTGTGTGTGGCAGCAAGTTTAAAGAGACCAAGACATAGCTTCAGGAGTACTACGACTTTGTACCCTCCTCTCCATTGTCCCTCTCCTCTCCCGATCTTGACCTGCTGGACAATTTTGTTTGGTCATACGTCGAGAACATCACCAACATGACCTCCCACAACATCAAAGTCAGCTTGATCGCGGCCATCCGCCAAATATTTGCGGAGCACCCACCTGCGCTTGTGGAAAATCATGCTCCTTGTTCTGGACCCGTATCGAGGTGGAGATTGAGCCTGAAGGCGGCTACATTGAATAAATATCAGCTTTACTACATAATCAAGTTACTTGCATTGAATTTTTATCTTGTCCTTGATAGGCATATGTCCAAAATATTTTATATAAATGCAGGTGTGTCACAGGGATGGTTCTTGGACCTTTGTTAATTTTGATATGCATAAATGACTTGCCTGATGAAATTGTCTCTGAGATTGGCATATTTGCCGACGACACCACGCGCTATAGAAGGCACGTGGGGAAAACTAATGAGTAATGGCCAAAACTAATGAGTATATATAATGGCCAAAACACAAGAGGAAAACCTTCAGTCTGTAGTGGAATGGGGTCCAAAATGGGTGGTAACGTTCAACGCTGCCAAGACAAACCTCGTTTCTTTTAATAATTACATGAAACCTTACCAGCCACCAATAGCTATGGCTAGAGATACTTTACCTGAGAACACTTCGTTCAAACTCCTTGGCTTAACGTTCACAGGAAACATGAGTTAGAATAGATACATCGAGATTATTGCTAAGGCTGCTGCAAAGAAAGTGGGCTCTCTCTATCATGCTAGAAAATTACTTATAGCTGAAAATATCCTGTACCTCTACAAAGCCACCATTCGCCCGTGTATGGAGTACTGCTGTCACATTTGGTCTGGTGCATCTGCTACGAGTCTCGCTCCTGGACAGGGTCCAAAAGAGTGTAGCCAACCTAATAGGTGCCGAACTGTCATCTAAACTTCAACCCCTGTCCCACCGACGAAATGTTGCATCCCTCTGCCTGTTTTATAAATATTTTAATGGTTGATGCTCTGACAAACTACAAGCACTTGTACTCCCTCGACGTAAATACCCCCGACAAACCCGACAAGCAGCAAAGTCCCACCCCTGCAAAGTTGAGATCCCTAGATGTAAGAAAGCCTTTTACTCTAATAGCTTCTTCCTCAGAACTGCAGGACTTTGGAATTCTCTTCCGGTTTCCTACTTCCCCAACTGTACTGACATGCAGAAGTTCAAGTGTAATGTGAACAAACATCTTGCTGCTAAACTCCCTACATCATATACTTAGGTTCCTAATAGTAGCCCCCTACATCAAAGTGGCAACGTGCCTTGTTTGGGGTGGTGGCGAAAAAACAGATACCTTTAAAAAGCACATGTGTATGGGGAAAGACTTTGGATATATAATGAAATGCGTTGTTTTGGAAGAACCGCGATTAAATGCACTTTATTTGCATTAAGAAAAACGCCGAGTCGGAGTTTTAATTTTTTTTTCTATTTATTTTGGTTTATTTGTTCCTGCGATGAGACCACGTTACACAATTACTCTAGTTGTGCTTATGTGCGTGTGCGTGTGCGTCAGCACATACTCTATTCGGGTTTAACCGGCTTCCTCCGAAGGAAGAAGTTTCATGGGAGTATGAATTCACAAGCGGCCCCAAGTCGCATGTATTGTAGCTGTACATATGTCCATATACAGCAAAGAAAAATAGTACATAAAAACATGTGACTGATACACCTTTTGGGGAATGAAAAAGAAAATTCTATATTCATAAAAAAATAAAAACACGGCATAATTTTAAAGACAAAAAACAAATTGCACTTAAATGCACAACCGGGCAGTTATGAGCAGGGGCAGTTAGTGTTTATTTGATGTATTAAGATACTAGCGGAGGTACCCAGCGTTGCCCGGGTGTTTGGAAGTGTAAAAGAAAAAAAAGTTCTGGTAGGTCGGTAGGCTCGAACCCTTGAAGCCAATGATCCCTGAAGCTGATAACTTACCGCCATGCTACGCGGGCAGAGAACTGAGAATGGGTGAAATTAAATGATTAAAAATTTAAGTGACAGGTGCGTGAATTTAATGAGGTCAAACATCAATCGTAGGGGAATGAACCGCACTTAACTTTGGTTGCAAGCCAGTTTCTGCGTATGTTGTTTGTTTCCCCGCCACGACGTTGGAGAAAACCAGCTCCCAATAAAAGGAGAGTCTCCAAATGAATGGTAATTGTCTGATATGGCGGGCTTTTCCCCCCGCATTGATCAAACCTCATTGTTTTTCTGGAGGTCTCGACACGAAAGGCCGAGAACACTCCTTCGCTTTCACAGTTTCGCTTTTTTATACGGAAAAGCCAAAGAAACACGCGGAGAGTAAAAAATATCGCGAAAATGCCGCCCAAATTAAAGATACACGCGACCTCGTTCCCTAAATTATAGATATTATAATGTAAGTAGCATATAAATTGTTCTCAGAAACAGTAACCGCCCTGAGCGTCCCCCTGAAAAAAGTCTTTGCCGGACATACACAAAAAATGCACACACACACACACACACACACACACACACACACACACACACACACACACACACACACACACACACACACACACACTGACACTCTCACTCTCACACACACACACACGCACACACACACATTTTACCTTTAATAAACAAAAAAATTGCACCTAAATACACAACCGGGCAATTACGAGCAGGGACAGTTAGTGTTTATTTGATATAATAAGATAGGTTTGCGCTTTCGTATTGGTTGAAAATGTGAACGCATACGAAATGTTTCGAAGGCGAATCATGTATTAAAAAGACGGATAACCGATCGGGTATTGCTTGTGTGAAAGCCGATTTTTCTTTTCTAAGCCACAGTTTTATCACCATCATTGATGTCTTTTAGCCTTAGAAACGGACGACCTTGGATCCTTGTGTAATCGAAACAGAGATATTAAGAAAACATACAATGACGAATAAAAATAAAAACACACAGATATACTCTATTTCGTTCTCTGTCCTCTTCTTTGGCGCACAAATGGGATAAAAACCCGCACGCAACATACACACACGTATAGGCACACACGCACACACCTACATATATTTATTTATTAATTCATATTTAATTATTATCTACATACTATAAGTTTCGTACTTGCGTGTAACTTCAGTGTAACTGTTCGGGATAACTGTTGAATCGGTCGCACCAGTTAATTTATTACTAACTGCCCGAGGTAGGTCGATCGGGGAATGCCGACGGGGCTGCCAAGGCCTTTTTCTGTTTTTGTTTAGTTCAGCTCTTAGAGGCGCACTCTCTTAATCTTTGTCTTCTCGCTTTAAGAAGGAGTTAGTTAATAGCTTACTACCAGAGGCGCTCTCATAAGTGAATTTTGATGAGGCTGCTCAGGCAATTTTTAAGAGCCCAGAATGCCTCACCTTTTGTGGTTTTATATACGGTATAACCACATGTACATACCAGTTCTTATTAAATTACTGAAGTTAAAAGGGCTGATATGCCGTAAAACAAAATAGACCAAACCAAATCTTACATTCCATGAGCGATGTTTCCAATAAGGGTGAAATAATTGCTGATTTCTGGATCGGGTTCTATCTACCTAACACTAATCGTTGTCTGATTTTTAATCTTGAAGTAGTATGAATATATTTTATCTCCTTACAACAAGCGGCTTCATGTCTTGTCTAGAGAGATTCCCATAAAAAATAAATACAGGTGTATATTTCATAAAGGTGGACGTGGTGTTAGTTTATCCAGGTGGTGTGCGTATATTTAAGTGCAGGTGTATGTGTTTACGTTTGGGAGTATCCGTACAGGCATCCGTTTACGAAAATCGGATTATTGAAAGTTACGGCATAATCACGTAAACACACACACACGAGCGCACACACACACACACACACACACACACACACACACACACACACACACACACACACACACACACACACACACACACACACATGCGCGCACGCACACACGCACATACACACACACAGGTTTTCCTTAAATCTTACATTCCATGAGCGATGTTTCCAATAAGGGTGAAATAATTGCTGATTTCTGGATCGGGTTCTATCTACCTAACACTAATCGTTGTCTGATTTTTAATCTTGAAGTAGTATGAATATATTTTATCTCCTTACAACAAGCGGCTTCATGTCTTGTCTAGAGAGATTCCCATAAAAAATAAATACAGGTGCATCCGTTTACGAAAATCGGATTATTGAAAGTTACGGCATAATCACGTAAACACACACACACACAACACACACACACACACACACACACACACACACACACACACACACACACACACACACATGCGCGCGCACGCACACACGCACACACGCACATACACACACACAGGCTTTCCTTAAATCATCGAAGTAACATTGAATATGGCCAGTACCAGGTGTATGACAATTTGGGTCTACTAGGCACTGTGTGTATTCAGGTAAGCGGATATGTACACGACGCCGCAGAAATATCTTCCACATATTGACATGCGATCTTCCCAGTCACGCTCGTGCAGTTTCTGATCAATCATTAATTTGTATTGATGGAACTGCCTATCAGTGTGTAGAATTCTTCTGACTATTCGATCAGACAATCCCAAGGCCAAAACATATTTACGAGCCGAACGTGTAGGAGACTGACAAACAGAGAGTGTCACAGCTTGAATGCTGTCTCGGGTTCGAGCGCTTCGAGGCATTTCAGTTAGCGTTCTTTCAAGTGCCGAACCTGTAGCTCTGAAATTTGCAACCCATAGCTGTGTTGATTTTCTATCTGGAACAGCATTATGACGTCATCACGTGTAATGAAATCGAAAAGCTCTCTCTGTTGCAATTACAGATTCACCATTCTCCAAAAATATTTCTACATTAAAAGAACGATGTGCACCAATCTAAACCATTTTTGCTTGCTAAAGATACGTGAAAAAAAAAAAAAAAACTAAATGGCAAGTTATTAACTAAATCAAAATATCATTGGCACTTGCATAAGTTCATTAGCAACATATAATTGAAAGTTTAAAATGTGGGAGGTATTTCCGCCGTACCCCATATTATACCTCAGGAAGATGAACGCCCCTGCCTTGTACAGTTCCAGGCCACTTTTGGGCAAGGTGTAGCATTCGTTAACCTTCTTCTGATATTTTTTTTGGGGGGTGGGGAGTTAACATACATGGTAGATGTAGTTCTTCATCCGTAGTGAAAGCAATACATATAGAAAAATGAGCTCCGTTGTAAAACCCAACCAGATGCAGAGAGCCCGTCGGCTCTGTATGGTAATCTGTTAATCATCATCATCATCATCATCATCATCATCGTATGAATCAAAAGATTCTATTATTGGCATTGGTTTCCCTGATATTTTTATAGTCAGAATTCTTTGTGCTTACAGGAGGGGGCCACGAATAGGTTACTAACATTCTCAGTGAAAGTGATTTTTGTGGACCAAATTGGATTCGAACTTGGAACGTTGACATCCTCAGTCCGTGTCGTTAACCACTTGACCATAGTCAACCTATCTGCTAGCTTCTTACTTTTTTTTTATATACGCTATAACTTATTTTCCTGAAGCATTTCTCCGGCAAAAAAAAAAAAAAAAAAATTTAAAAAAAAAATCCCTCATCATTTTAGCGTCCTGACAAAATGAATTTGTTAGTATATATTAGATTTCTGAAAAAAAAAAAAATGAAATTTATTTGTATATAAAAAAAAAAGTGTTTCCTTGTCCTAACGATTACTTCAGCGCCCTAAATTGTCTGAAACGGTCTTAAATTATTTGTAACAAAATAACATTATTTCCTTAATAAATGCTAGTTATCTCCCCTAGATAAAGACCAAACACGCGCCAATAAGTACATCGCTAGTAAATATTAACATTGCTAACAATTTCTTTACTGAGATTTCGTTCAGGAATTATTGTCTAGTCCTAATTTTGGTTTCCATTTCTACTATATGCATATTTGCCAGGCCTTGTATAAGGATCACCTTGACCAGGCTTCATCAAATGAATGAACTATTTTGGCAACGTTATTCGGAACAAGATCACAGTGTAGTATCTGTTCTGATGCTACACTTCATCTTTTCTGTCCTCGTTCAGAGGAAGAGAATTCCTTCATGACTGAGACAATTTTTATTTTTGTTCCTATTCAGAGTGCCTCTTTTGGGGAGCTGGATTTTCCTCACATTAAAAACCGACCTTGTGTCTAACTCTGCCCTCGTGGAGAGGACAGTAAATAGGAACATAGTTAAAATTTTTCACATCGTCTTATGATAGAAAGGAGTCACTTCTCTTTGAGAATTATGCGAAGAATTGTATAGAATGTTTCAATAGTCGATTATTTTCTTTTGGGATTATAATTCTCGACAGGAATTAAGAACTAAGTTCGATTATAATTTTTCTTTCTTTTCTTTCTTTTCTTTCTTTCTATTTTTCTTCTTTTTCTTTCTCTTTTCCTCCCATTCTTCCTATTATTCTTTCTTTTTTGCCATTTTTCTTTTATTGTCTCTTTCTTTTTTATTTTTACTTTTCTTTACGTTTTCTTCTTCTTCTTCTTCTTCTTCTTCTTCTTCTTCTTATTATTATTATTATTCTTATTCTCAGTCTTTCTTTTATTCTTTCTGTCATTCTACTTCTTTTTCATCTCTTTATTCTTTTTGTCTTTTTTTACTTCTTCTTCGTCTTCCTCTTTTTCTTTACATTCTTCCTCTTCTTTTTTTTATTCATCTTGTTTTTCGTCTCTTTATTTTTTGTCTTTTTACTTCTCTTGGCTCTTCTTCTTCTTCTTCTTCTTATTCTACGCGTTTCTTCTTCTTCTTCTTCTTCTTCTTCTTCTTCTTCTTCTTCTTCTTCTTCTTCTATCTATTCTTCCATTATTCCATACTTATGGTCTAGCTCAAGATTCTGATTGTCGTCAAATCTGTCTTTACGCATCATTAATTTATGTTCATCTTGTTGAAGCCGTTTTCTATTTTTTTTTTTTTTTGACATCAGGAAGAGTGAATTAAATGTACCAAAGACTACGATTTATACGTTTATATAAAAGACTACGATTTATACGTTTATATAAAAGACTACGATTTATACGTTTATATAAAAGACTACGATTTATACGTTTATATAAAAGACTACGATTTATACGTTTATATAAAAGACTACGATTTATACGTTTATATAAAAGACTACGATTTATACGTTTATATAAAAGACTACGATTTATACGTTTATATAAAAGACTACGATTTATACGTTTATATAAAAGACTACGATTTATACGTTTATATAAAAGACTACGATTTATACGTTTATATAAAAGACTACGATTTATACGTTTATATAAAAGACTACGATTTATACGTTTATATAAAAGACTACGATTTATACGTTTATATAAAAGACTACGATTTATACGTTTATATAAAAGACTACGATTTATACGTTTATATAAAAGACTACGATTTATACGTTTATATAAAAGACTACGATTTATACGTTTATATAAAAGACTACGATTTATACGTTTATATAAAAGACTACGATTTATACGTTTATATAAAAGACTACGATTTATACGTTTATATAAAAGACTACGATTTATACGTTTATATAAAAGACTACGATTTATACGTTTATATAAAAGACTACGATTTATACGTTTATATAAAAGACTACGATTTATACGTTTATATAAAAGACTACGATTTATACGTTTATATAAAAGACTACGATTTATACGTTTATATAAAAGACTACGATTTATACGTTTATATAAAAGACTACGATTTATACGTTTATATAAAAGACTACGATTTATACGTTTATATAAAAGACTACGATTTATACGTTTATATGAAAGACTACGATTTATACGTTTATATAAAAGACTACGATTTATACGTTTATATGAAAGACTACGATTTATACGTTTATATAAAAGACTACGATTTATACGTTTATATAAAAGACTACGATTTATACGTTTATATAAAAGACTACGATTTATACGTTTATATAAAAGACTACGATTTATACGTTTATATAAAAGACTACGATTTATACGTTTATATGAAAGACTACGATTTATACGTTTATATAAAAGACTACGATTTATACGTTTATATAAAAGACTACGATTTATACGTTTATATAAAAGACTACGATTTATACGTTTATATAAAAGACTACGATTTATACGTTTATATGAAATAAAATAGATACAGGTTGGATCGATACACTTGTCTCCCTAATGAAAAAAAAAAACAACAACAAAAAAACACAAACACTCGGCGAATACTCGGTGAATACTCGGCAGATGGCGGCAATCAGGCTGGCTTTGATGTTGTGGGAGGTCATGTTGGTGATGTTCTCGACGCATGACCAAACGGAGTAGTCCAGCGAGTTCAGGTCGGATGAGGAATGGGGCCAATGAGATAATGAAACACGGTCATAGTACTCGTTCTGAAGCCAAGCCTGGGTTTCTTTGGACTTGTGGGCCGGCGCTAAGTTCTGCAGCCATACCCAGTGTCTGCAATTTTTTCGTCCATTTGTAAGCAATGATAGGTTAGACATATTAACATTAAAAACAGAAGGCATTTCTCTGGGGCAATATTTGGCACTCATGCAGAATAAGGGCCGCGCTATCGTCGGAATTTTCCGGGCAGTTTACGTAAAACGCCGAAAGGTGCCAAAACGTAGAGTCAATGAAATTTCAGCAACCATCGTCATTTACGAAAATATTTACTCGCTATTATAGATTGATTTTAATAATAAAAAAGTGAAGCATGCATGGCCCCCCCCCGTTAATGCATAGTGAACGAGACATTAAAAAATGCTCCCTCCCATTAAGCCCCAAAAGTCTTCAGGGGACGTCAAATCTTCGTGAAAATGAACAAACGGTGCAGTTTTAGGCCTTAACATATGTAAATTTGAGTTCTGCACCATGCAAAAAAAAAAAGAAATGACTAAGTCCATCATTTGCCCCCCCCATTTAGCCCCAACAGTCTCCAAGGCCTTAACATGTTTAAATCTTAGTTCAGCACCATGCAAAACTGCTAAATAGACATACACAGAAAATTTTGGACAAATATGGTAAAATATTCCCCAAAAATGGAGTGTTTTTATTAGTCCTTAAAGAGCCCCTGGGCACACCCAAGAGTTATCGCGAAGTATAGGCGAACAAAATTATATAGAAATCAGTTACTTACAACTTTTTCAGAAAGTTTTTTAAAAATCCAAGGCATCAATTTTTTTTTTTTTTAATAAGCACAAAAGTGTCAATTTTAGCCATTTTAACCCGAAAGGCACCCCTAGGCGGGCAACCGGACATTCCCAGAAAATTTGGTCTGTTAAGAATGAGAGTTCATATACAAACGTTGTTTTAATTTGAATAATCTGAAATATGTGTGTGATAAATTTCAAATAAATAAAATATTTATTTATTTTCCTAATATTACGTTGTGATTTGGCTTTCAAGCGCACTTGATGCGTATTTTATTTTATTCGTTCTGTTACTTTTTACTTATATCATGTTTAATGTTTGGCAAAATTACAAAAATTGCAAGGTGTAGTTATTGAGAAAAGTGGGGACAGACGAACGGACGAACGGACAAAGGTGAATTTACAGGTCCACCCTCCTTTTGTCGGAGGACCAAAAATACTTTTTTTGATTTGAACGTGTAGTCTGGTCATTAGTGAAATAGGTAAAAGTTTAGAAATTCAAGGTGCCGTATGTGCTCTCTGCTTATCTCGGCATTGTTTTGTCCCGGATTCTTACTTGTAACTGCACTTAAGCACTTCTGATTCAGGAGAGGTGCGGTTGAGGATTGCGCTACCCTTTGCTTGACAAGTATATGCGCAGAATACCTTAGAGGAAGTATTGTCTCAAAAGACTAAACAGGGGCAATAAAGTATGCAGAATAAGGACTGTGCTATCGTCGGAATTTTCCGGGCTGTTTACGTAAAACGCCGAAAAGTTGCTGAAAGGTGCCGAAACGTAGAGCCAATGAGATCGCAGCAATCAACGTCATTTACGAAAACACTTACTCACTTTTATTGATTTATTAGAATAAAATATAAACACTTCTTTTGATTTGAACAAAAACCATAAAATCGAAACAAATTATATATATATATATATATATATATATATATATATATATATATATATATATACTAGCAAAAGTACCCGTCGTTGACTGGGTTCAAAAACAGCCTACAGAAAATGGACTCTGATTTATGAAAGTATGATAGGTTATGAAAAGGAAGGGTTGTAAAGAGATAGCTTCGAATTTGGGGTTATCAAAATCAAAGCAAAATATGATGAAAGTAAAAATAAAATAGATAAACTCCATAATTTATTATACCATACCTGTTCACACTGAAACACTTATCACAATATTCTGTGGATCTATATTAAAAAACCTTGTTAAACTTTGTGAGATAATTCCATTCTATGAAGGTCAGGTGCGAACGAACATCCCATAATTTTATTATACCATATTTCTTCAAACTGAAACATAATTATCAAAGTATACTTACGCAGATAGATATAAAAAGTCTTTATTAAAGTTTGTGCCTATTTCCATTCTATGGAGGCCAGGCGCGAACGCAGATCCCACAATTTTATTATACCATCCCTATTTAAGTAAAAACATACTTATCAAAGTATTATTATGTACATCTATATCAAAAACACTTGTAAAGGTATTTTTTTAATTTTTAAATGTTTTATTTCCATACTTTGTGGATCAGGCGCGTACGCAGACCCCACAATTTTAATGAATCATCATTATGCCAGATCAAACATATCATTCCTGTGTCTCGATAATCTTCTATCATTATATGTGATCAGTCTTCTACAATAGTCAACCATATGACCCCTATTATGACCCTTAACATTTATTGTTTTGCGCTCAAATGAAGTCAGTAAGTTAGATCCATGTCCTAGGAACCTATATCTAAAATTTCAAGTGTTTAGACCGAAAATTGTCGAAGGAGTTTGGTAGAGTTCTCAAAGGTCAAATCGTGTAACTTTGACCCCTTAATCGCCAAATTTCTGGCCGACAACCAATCACATCGATTTTCCCAAATCTCAGTACCCTGCATATCAAATTTCGAGTCTGTAGAGTAAAAATTGACGGAGTTATTGCGTAGGGAAATGTACACACACAGCAGAATCACAGATACACAGACAGACAGATAAACAGACACGTTCACTTTTATAGATATACTCGCATGGGTGCCCAGCGTTGCCCGGTTAATTGGCGGTGTATGTTGAGCAAAAAGGAAAAAAGCGGTCAATTTTTTTTAATTTGACCCCTATTATGACCCCTGAAAATTTATTGTTTTGGGCTCAAATCAAGTTATTAAGTTAGATCTATGTCCAATGAACCTATATCTAAAATTTTAAGTGTTTAGACCGAAGATTGTCGGAGGAGTTTGGTAGAGTTCTCAAAGGTCAAATCGTGTAACTTTAATAGCCAAATTTCTAGCCGAGGGAAATGTACACACACGCGTAGGGAAATGTACACACACAGACACACACACATACACAGATACACAGACACACAGACACTTTCACTTATATATATATATATATATATATATATATATATATATATATATATATATATATATATATACTAGCATGGGTGCCCGGCGTGTCCCGGTTGTTTGGACGTGTATGTTGAGCAAAATAAAAAAAAGTGGTCAATATTTTAACTTGGGCCCCTATTGTAACCCCTTAAAATGTATTATCGCCAAATTTCTGGCCAAACACCAACACATCGATTTTTCCAAATCTCAGTACCCTGTATATCAAATTTCGAGTCTGCAGAGTAAAAATTGACAGAGTTATTGCGTAGGGAAATGTACGCACGCAGACACACAGATAGATAGATAGATAGATAGATAGATAGATAGATAGAGAGAGAGATAGATTAAACAAGAATATATACGTATACATAAATATATATGGAAACAATATTGTGTGTCCTGTAAACTTTTTACGCAAATATTATGCAAGTATAAATATATATACGTATACATAAATATATATGGAAACAATATTGTGTGTCCTGTAAACTTTTTACGCAAATATTATGCAAGTATAAATATATATACGTATACATAAATATATATGGAAACAATATTGTGTGTCCTGTAAACTTTTTACGCAAATATTATGCAAGTATAAATATATATACGTATACATAAATATATATGGAAACAATATTGTGTGTCCTGTAAACTTTTTACGCAAATATTATGCAAGTATAAATCATGTAGAATACCTGCATGAATATAATTACACGTAATAGTTAACTAAAGATGACCATCCCATAATAAAACCGAAAAAAACTAATAAGGAATTAATTAAAATAAATGTTTAAAAGAATATGCAGATTAGCTAGATCTTTTGCAGATGAATTCGATTCAATGACCCATATATAAGAAAATTGTATTTTCTTTTTAAATAAATAGAAAAGAGGGGATTTAATATGAATATCAATACACACAGAAGAAACACGAATTTATAGGAGTAATATAAAATAAAATAAAGTAGAATATATATATATATATATATATATATATATACATACATACACACACAAAAGTTTGCTATTAGTTGTTTGTTTAAAATAAAATATTCATGAAACTTACCTTACAACGAGCTGGATTTTAATTTTAGTTTTCTTCTTAAAATTTTGTAAAAAAATGTCAAATAATTATTCCATGTATATTTCTCATAATAACAAAGACATATTGTTTTCATTTTCTCAATTAATTTTTAATTGAATTATTTTGCAATAAAAAAATGATTTATTTTTCATTAAAAAAAAATGTCCTGCGTTTGCGTAAAAAATAGAAACAAAAAACAAAAAAACAATCACGAAACTTTCGTTCGGCATCTTTCGGCGTTTTACTTTAACTCATCGGAAAATTCAGACGATAGCTCAGTCCTTATTCTGTATAAATATCCAATATTAAAAAATATATATTTCCTAATTTACCGAATCAAATTCATCTTCCGAGGTTATCAGAATTATTCGATACAATCATTATCACCCCCCTACTCTCTATCTGCTCTTAAATCTAAACTCAGATTCTATGAACAAAGCTTCTTTTCTAGAACTGCCAGCCTGTGGAACACAGTTCCATTGGCCTGCTTCCTGGGTGATTACAATATCGTAGCCTTCAAGTCAAATGTAAGCAAGTTCTTGTTGAGTCGTCCCCTTAAATAATCAAAATTCTACCCAACCTTCACCATTAACGATTTCTACACTACAACATTACCTTCATTAACCCTTATCCTCGAGTGGCCTTCGGGCCTTAATAAGTGGTGACACCCTTGTAAAAAAAAAAAAATTCTATATTCAATTTTAATATATTTTTTTTTACTTTGATTAGCCGATTCTAGCCCTAAGTTTTTAAACTAGAAAAAATGTCTGAAACCGTGAACAGTATCCGGAAGATTGTAACGCGCCAATCTTTCAAGAAACGAGAGTCTCAGTGCCTTGAGAATTCACGTGATTTTGACGCCGAGTCGAACTACGGGAATAACAAATTCAATGTTCGATCACGAAGCAGCGAATACAAGTAAACCTGAAATTTTATCAAGAAAATGGGATCCGTTGTTTCCGAATTCCAATTTAAATAAAACGTTTTTAAGAAGTTTTATTCCAGACTTTTGGAGATTTTCGTGTATCCGAAGGATTTTCTTGTTACCAAATTGCACTTGACATGAATTCTTGGAATAACTCACGCCTTTCATAGAAATCAAATTGTCAAAAGAATTTGGTTGGTCGTATCATATTGAAATGGCATTGCGGATTCAAGTGCAATTTCTACCCCTTATGTTTTCCTTTTCCTTTTCCTTTATTCATTCTTCATCTCCTAAACAGATTCCTTGGCCTTCTTCTTCTATTACTTTTTCTTTTCTCATTCTTCTTCTTTTTCTTCTTCTTCTTCTTCTTCTTCTTCTTCTTCTTCTTCTTCGTGTGCACACACTTTTTTGTCGTCAAATCTGTCTTTTCTTGTTGTTCTTCTTTCTTCTCTATCCTTTCTGTTCCTTCTTCTTCTTCTTCTTCTTCTTTTTTCCCTTCTTCTTCTTCTTCTCCCTTTTTCTTCTTCTTTTTCCCTTCTTCTTCTTTTCCCCTTCTTCTTCTTCTTCTTCTTCTTCTTCTTCTTCTTCTTCTTCTTCTTCTTCTTCTTCACGTGCATCCCCTTTTTGTTTGTGTTCTTTTCTTGTTGTTCTTTCTTCTTCTCTCTCCTTTCTATTTTCTTCTATTTTTCTTATTCTCCTTCTTATTTTCTTCTTCTTCTTCTTCTTCTTTTTTGTCTTCTTCTTTGCTTTACTTCTTTTTTCTCTTCTTCATTTGCTTCCTCTTTTTTGTTCGAGTTCTTTTACTTTTTATTGTTCATCTTTCTCTCTCCTTTCTATTTATCTTCTTCTTCTTCTTCTTCTTCTTCTTCTTCTTCTTCTCCTCCTTCCTTTTCTTCTTCCCCTTCTTTTCTTCCTTTATATTTTCATTCTATTTTTCTTTTTCTTCTAGTCCTTTCACACTCCTATTTTTCGTTTCTTCTTCTTCTTCTTCTTCTTCTTCTTCTCTTCCTTCCTTTTTCCTTCTATTTTTCATCTTCGTTTTTTCTTCTTCTTTTTATTATCTTCCTTATCTCTTCCTTTCTATTATTTTTCTTTTATTTTTACTTCCTCCTCTTCATTTTTTCCTTTTCTTTTTTCTTGCATTTTCATCGGCTTTTTCCCTGTCTGCACTCACTCTCCCCTTGTATACTCTTTTTCTTCTTCTTCTTCTTCTTTTTCTTCTTCTTCGTCCTCTTCTTCTTCTTCTTCTTCTTCTTCTTCTTCTTCTTCTTCTTTGTCTTCTTCTTCGTTGTCTTCTTCTTCTTCTTTGTCGTCCTCAAATATAATTTCCATCAGTTCCTTTTTGATTAGTATTTTCTTCTTTACTTCCGCTCACTTGACCATCATCCACTTCTTCAATTTTTCTCTTCCTCCTCCACCTCCTTCTCCTCATTTTTCCTCTTCCATTATTTCATCCTTACATTCCAAGCCGACGCCGTTCCGTTGTCGATTGTCTTCGTCCGACTTATTTCGCTTGTCATTATTTGTGTTTATCTTGTTGGAACCGTTTTTGACAGGAAGTGTGAATTAGCTATGCCAAAGACCCTGATTGGTTTAGCCAGATTGCACCGAGTTAGAAATGTGGCACTTTTGAAATCAAGTCAGTTAGCGAGACGCAAAGCTCTGAGAATATGAAGTGCGAGGCCGATACTCTAATTGTCATCTTAAAGATGAGTTATTAACGGTATGGTGTCCATGTCTGAAATGATTCTAAATTTAGTTGTTGTTTTCATTGTTTTTTTTTCATATTAATAGGTATCTACTTGCACCGTTACATACTTTTACACACGTATTCACATGAAGATACTAGAGACCCAACACGTTTTAGACTCAGTCGAAAGGAGACAAAAAATAGGAAAGCACGTCAACTCCTGTTTCAGATTTTAAGAAAAATGACTTAATCCCTCAACCTCCTGCCGCGCGTGACTTCTCGTTACGACTGTGACGTCACCCACGCCTCTAACGTGATCGTCTTTTCTAACGTCTAGTTGGTCTGTGCACACGTTCTTTTTATAGTCTTTTTTTCCCCTTAACGTGACGTCAATTTGCATACAGCCGCCATACGCGCGTCCGAGCTCTGTTACATACTTATCAAGGCCGAAAGCACATTGGTGATAATTGTTGTCAGTTGAGAGATGAAGAGCATTATGAGAGGATTGAGATTGCTTAACAAAATGAACTTCTCAACCACCGATTTCCATGAAAAATGAACTTCTCAACTACCGATTTCCATGAAAAATGAACTTCTCAACCACCGATTTCCATTAAAAATGAACTTCTCAACCACCGATTTCCAATAAAAATGAACTTCTCAACCACCGATTTCCATGAAAAATGACACCTTGCCTGAGAGCCAATCCTTCAACCTATACGGCTTAACATTCATAGACAACATGAATTGGAACAAATGCATGTTGGACATTGGAAAGGTTATTGCAAAGAAAGTGAACTCTCTCTATCGTGCTAGAAAAATTCACACACCTGCAAGTATCCTATATCTTTACAAAGCCCAAATTCGCCCACACATCTGAGTTGGTGCATCTAACACGATTCTCTCACTTTTAGACAGGGTCCAAAAACGAATCTCAAACCTAATTTGTCCCGCACTATCCGCCAAGCTCCAGTCTCAGTCCCATCCCCTCAATGTTGCATCCCTGTGCCTGTTTTATACGTACTTTAATGGAATGTGCTCTAATGAACTGATAGCACTTATGCCTTCTCGGCATACATGCTCCTGGCTATCCTGACAAGCAGCAAAATTCCACACCTTCACTTTTCAGGTTCCTAGATGTCTGAAAGCCTTCTACTCTAATATTTAGTTTTTTTCTCCTCAGAGTTCTAGGCTTCGGAATTTGCTCCTTGTTTCATGTTTTCCTGACTGATCTAAAATGCAAAAGTTTGAATGTAATGTGAACAGACATCTTGCTCATCTCCTCACATAGTTCACTGTTAGACACGGTCCCAAATAGTAATCCCTTATGTCCAAGTGACAATATACCTTGAACAAGGTTGGTTGGTTGGTTTTGTTTTACGGCATATCAACCCTTTTCGGGTTATTTAATGCCGAATGCAAAGATTTTGAAGAATTTTTTTTTTTTAATAGAATATATGTGTTGTTTTCACGCCGGTTTCTATTTAACCCATAGTTGGGACCCTAACAGGTACTACCACTCCGGGTCAGAGTGGACCTGGGAGCAATGGTAATTAAAGGGTGCTCCACACTCCCCAAAGCCCACAAGCTGGGGCCTCACCACTGGATATAGTTTAAGGTCATATCCAGGACCCCCATTGAGGGACTTTTACCCTCTGCAGGGAGGGGGGCAGTCGGCGTATTCTAATGCTTCACCGACAGGGCCCCCTTGAACAAGAGAGTTAGAATATTACATAAATGTACTTTGCTTAACCTTTTTAACTGAGAAGTTAACAACCAGATGTGCCAAATTAGTAAGATAGCTGAGCGAGAGAGAGAGAGAGAGAGAGAGAGAGAGAGAGAGAGAGAGAGAGAGAGAGAGAGAGAGATAGGGAGAGGAGTGAGGAAGTGCTGATTACGTGTCGAATGCAGAGATAGAAAAACTGGCTACACTGTTTCAGCTTCGTGCACAAGGAAAGGGAATAAAAAGGGGTGAAAATTAATAAAGCTGGAAATGTTCGTTCGTTCGTTCTTATCACGCCTGGCTGTAAATACAATCGTCTAAATTTTGGGAATCATACACAATACGATTATTCCCCCCAAACTATTCTATCGCCTTTATTGCAGCATCTCTAACTGCAGGTTTAAATGTAATGTAAACAAACACCTCACTACTCAACTCTCCACAGTTCCTTATTATACACGATTCCCTTGCATTCCAAGTGGCAATATGCCTTATTTGGGACGAAAAAGCGTAAAAACAACAATAAAAAAGAGGATTGTTTTAATACTCGTGTGAACGTTTCATGGCAGGAATCTGTTGACATGTTATTTTATTTGTAATTGTAACATACAGGGAAGCAGTCCCTTAGTCATGCGTTCCACAGATAGGAATCTTATACAAATAGAGGAAGAGAATTAAAAAAAAAAAAAAGATCCAGAGATCGGAACTGCAGTCGAGCACCATCAACGCAAATGCCGCCAGAGAAAAGAGAGACTAGCGGCGTCTACTCCATGAGAAAGCGGGCGCAAAGAGCAGACGAGATCACCCTTCACTAGATTAATCTATATAATATCCTGCTTGCCCCTTTCTTAGTTGATGCGCACGTTACGATTTGAAAAAGACCAAATACAATTTTTTTAGGCTAAACTGCTTCTAAAATGGCCAAATTCGCAAAATTTGGCCTTAAAATATAAATCTGGCAACCTTGAACAAAGATACAAGAATGACCTCCCTTTGATGTCGTTTCGTTTTTGAATATTATTATAATAATATATGATCAATAGTAGTAATTTCGACGTGCAGGGTTTCTTCACTGAAGAAAGAAGTCAGTGAAACGTTACGTAAAAAGAGAACATCCGAAAGAAACAGGGCAAAAAAAGAAAGAATATTGTTTGCTAAGAGGTTCTGGACTGAAGAAGTAAATCAAAGATTGTTTCTTACAATATGATTTTATTATTTGCATTGAACTATGTAGCACAATATTACTTTCTCAGTATTTATTAGTATTTATTAATTTATCTCATTTGGGCAAGTTCTATATTTAAAATACTATGGACACTATTTTCATTGAAATGTTTATAAACCTATATTTACTGCGTTTTATTAGTTTTTGTCCCTTACCTCTACATTTTTGCGTTATCCAGGAAAGAATAAGCTTTAGTAATATGTACAAACATTTTAAAAACTGAGACACATTTCTGAATTGAATTGACTACGAATGTCATATTTTTATAATATTAGTTGACTAGCAGGGCCTGTGGAAATTCCACGGAATGAGAATTTTTTTAAATAAATAATATTAAAAATAAATTCTCATTCCGTGGAATTTCCACAGACCCTGCTAGTCTACTAATATTATAAAAATATGACATTGGTAGTCAATTCAATTGAGAAATGTGTCTCAGTTTTTATAATGTTTGTACTTATTTTGAATAGGATTTAATTTCCGGCAGTTTAGCGTCGGCATTTTCCGGCAGGTTACAATAGCAGCCGGGAGATGCGGACACAATTTGTTAATCTGCTGTAAGCAAACGACAAGTTTTAATTAAATAGTGCAATTCCGTGAAACACGAAAAAAAATTTTTTTTTTAATCGAAAATGAATTACAGCAGGTATTGTGAACGCATCTAATCCTTCGAAGCAATGATCGCTTTCTATTAAAAAAGAAGATTCGAAAAATGCCAAAAAGTGCAACTATATGTCCAGGATAAGGTGTAAAAGAAAGACGCTACAAACAAATTTGCAGAATGATGCACGAATACCAAATGCAGAAGAATTGTATATCCATAAGAATTGAATTTTTTCGTCCCTCGACAACAGACCTCTAAATTCACCCTTGTCCGTTCGTCCGTTGGTCTGTCCGCACTTTTCTCAACAACTACACCTTGGAATGCTATGAAATTTTGCACAAACATTAAACATGATATGAGTAAAAAAGTAACACAACGGATTTTCCGGGAAAACTCCGGCTGCCCCCCC
This sequence comes from Euprymna scolopes, assembly GCF_053919585.1. Lineage (NCBI taxonomy): Eukaryota > Metazoa > Mollusca > Cephalopoda > Sepiida > Sepiolidae > Euprymna > Euprymna scolopes. The sequence goes on along the minus strand of NC_136516.1, from coordinate 85,223,577 downwards.
CCCCTTAGATGCCTTTCGGATTAAAATGACTAAAACTGACACATTTGTGCTTATTAAAAAAGAAATTGATGCCTTGGATTTTTATACAAATTTCTGAAAAAGTTGTAACTAACTGATTTCTATATAATTTTGTTTGTCTATACTTCGCGATAATCCTTTGGTGTGCACCAGGGGCTCTTTAAGGACTAACAAAAACACTTCATTTTTGGGGACTATTTTACCATATTTGTCCAAAATTTTCTGTGTATGTCTATTTAGCAGTTTTGCATGGTGCTGAACTAAGATTTCAATATGTTAAGGACTTGGGAACTTTTGGGGCTAAATAAAGGGGGCGGACAAATGATGGACTTAGTCATTTCTTTTGTTGCATGGTGCAGAACTTAAACTGACATATGTTAAGGCCTAAAACTGCGCCGTTTGTTCATTTTCACCAGGATTTTACGTCCCCTGGGAACTTTTGGGGCTAAATGGAGGGGTGGGGCAAATACTGAACTTAGTCATTTTTTATGCCTCGTTCACTGTGCACTCACGGGGGAACCGTGCGTGCTTCATTTGTTTTATTCACACTCTCGAATGGCTGTGGGTCAAATACTAAAGGTGACCTCACGACAGCGAGAACCGTAAAGAATTCAAAGTCCCCTATAAACGGTTTAGCGCAAACAACAAAAGCTATTTAAACATCTTAACTTTTCTTGAAAAGGGGTCGGGGACATAATTTCGTTTCTGAATTTTTTAGATGAGGATTGATAATGTGTATTATCTGGGGTTTTCGGACTACTGTTACCATCTTGAATGTTATTCACACAACGTTTCGATCGATGTATCTTCCGGCCATCTTCAAGTTTATCTGGTCGAACTCCGGATAGCTTTGTGGAACTCATGAATCTGCGCGGAATTTCGAACGGAAGTTTTTATTGTATACACGAGGATAGCATGTTCTCGTTTCGTCAGTCATGATTGGATATAAGTTCTTAATAATTCGCAATTGTATTTTGAGTGTCGACCGATTAAACCTTCAACCTTTAGAAGCGTGTAACTTACAACTGAATTATACCAAGTATTTTATCCACTATGCCAAGTGTCCTTAAATTCTGGCATATGGGTTAAAGAGCGGCCGACACTAAAAATACAGTTACGAGTTAGTTAGGACTTGTCTCCACCCATCGCTGACAGAACGAGAACATACTACCTCCGTGGATTAAATAAAGGGTTCCGATCGAAATTCTGTTCAGATTCCCGAGTTCGAAATGCATTCATAATATCACTGATTTTCATTTCTTCCTTTGTTTTTTTTTATTTTCTGGAGGTTGAAGGATCAATTTTCATTACGGCCGATACTCAAAATACAAATGCGAATTACTTGAAACTTTTTTTTTACCAAGGAATCACCACTTATCAAAGCCTAGAGGCCACTCGAGGATAAGGGTTAAAGAGCGTACAGTGGTCAAAAAGACAATATAGTAATCGTAAGTAGTGTAAATTTGGTAAATTGGATTACTTAAGCGGAACAGCTCATCAAGAACTTGTTTACATTGGACTTGAAGACGGCCATATTGTAGTCAGTTAGAAAGCAGGTAAACGGAAGAGAGTTCCACAGGTGTGCAGTTCTAAGAAAGAAGCTTCTACTCAGTCGCAGCTGGTGGAACGAGAGTATGCTACCCATGTAGATTAAATGACGAATTCTATTAAAAATTCTGTGCAGATTCGCGAGTTCGGCAGGATACACCTGAAGGACGTCGGAAGGTACATCAGCCGAAACGTTTTGCAAATGACACCAAAGATGAGAACAGTAGTCCGCATAACCAAAATGATACAGATAAACAGCAATATCATATTGTACCCAATATATAGTAGTGATTTCAAAAATTACAAAATTATTACTTATGTGTGATCAGCATCATTCGTTATCATCTGAACCAACGACGAGTAGATATCAAAACTTTAAAAAATAACTGACTTTTACGTACAAAGGTATATTTGCGCATGCGTAAGAGGAGCACTTTAAGTCAAACCTGCTAAGTTCCAATTTTTAATGATTGTTTTTTTACAGGCTAAAACTTTGCTGCAGAAGTTGATACTTCGTGAAAAAATGTTTGAAACTTTTTTGAAAAAAAAAGCACTTCATAATACTTTTCTTTATATATATGCATACACACACACACACACACACACACACACACACACACACACACACACACACATATATATATTTCTTTATATATATACATATATATATAAAGAAATATATATATATATATTTCTTTATATATATACATATTCTTGATATATATATATATATATATATATATATATATATATATATATATATATATATATATATATATATATATATAATGGCAATATCGGTAGTTCGAAAAATTCATTTTTCTTCGAGTTATATCGAATTCATTAATACGGACTTCAGGGGCTTTTTTTTGTAATGTTCCTTTAAAAACTTTTTTTCTTTTTTATTGTTACAAATTACGATGCTTTATTTATATAAAAAAGCAAAACTAAATTCCTGCGTATTTTATTTACTACTGAAAACCATAGCTTTGGTACAGGTATTTTTGTTTAAAGAAAATAATACATTTTCACTAAGATTTAAATAGAAATAATTAGTTCATTATATTCTCCGATCATTATTTGATAAATACTGAAGATTTCATTAAAATTGGTTAATTTCCTGAATTTTGGTGAATTTTTAAGTAAAGGGAGGGGTCAAAATGTTTATACATTTTGAGCATCGGCATTCATTTTGCCCGTACCTAGATTTCTACGTTAAGACGCTGCAGTTGTATGCACGGACGACATTTTGAGTATCTATGAGTATAATATAACATTTGTCTGTGAAAAACTTTGTAAAAATTATTCTTTGTAAAAATAAATCGTTGTTTTACAAATTTCCCGCTTTTCTAGCGACCACCCTGTATTTTCTTCTTGTTTTTGTTTTTTCTTTACAAACGCCACGTTTTTACTTTAACATCTGGTGGTTTCCACATCGGCTTTTTTCGGCTGCTTACTTAACCAGGCCGGAAGATACCTACGGGAAATTGCCGGAAATTAGGTCGTATTTTAAATGGATACCAAAATGTTATCTATGTTTTTTTTTTTTCTAAATTCCGAGTTAGGAGAATTTTATTACAATAGTTTTTGGAAAAGAAGGTTCCAATTAGTGCGTAAACTCAGGCCACCTGTTTAAATAATCGAATATGACTCTTGCTATTGGCGACGTTATCATATAAATAGAGAAGCTGTGGTTTGATACGGCGAAAAACGTGATCGGATGTTTGAACTAGCAGGGTCACCCGGCCTTGATCGGTCATAAAATACGCTGAAATATATTTTGATTCAGGCAGATTTCGTATTTATTACTACAGAAACAATTACTTTTTTTAATATATATATATATATATATATATATATATATATATATATATATATATATTACACAGGAATCACCACTTATGAAGGCCCGGGGCCAGTCGAGGATAAGGTTAATGGGTATACATTAGTCAATGTGATTATAGCGTAGTAAGCATAAGTAGTGGGAATTTTGTGAATTGGATTACTTAGGGGGACGGTTCATCAAGAACTTGTTTACATTGGACTTGAAGACAATTAGATTGTAGTCAGCTGGAAAGCAGCCAATCGGAAGAGAGTTCCACAGACGTGCAGTTCTAAAAAAGAATGTACATTTAGGTTTAGGCACAGATAAAGAGTGTGGGAAATTATTGATAGTGTTTTTTTTAAACATGTGGTCACCAATTATCAAGGCCCAGGAGCCACTCGGGGATAAGGGTTATTGTGTGTACAGTAATCAATGGGATAGTATCGTAGTAATAGTTAGTATTGGAGGTTTGATACGGTGTCATTACTTAAGTTCATCAGGAATTTGTTTGTGTTGGACTTGAAGACATCCAAGTTGAAGTCGGGGGGTGGACAGGCAAGCGGCAGAGAGTTCTACAGGCGTGCACTTCTAAGAAAGAAGCTTTTATCATGGAATCTACGTTTTGAAAGAGTGGGGAAAATTATTGACAGTGGTTTCAGCTGGTTGGGTGTTTTTTGTGAAAGATTGGCGAGGGGGGACCAGAGAATGGACCTCACACGAGCACTTGCCATGGAAATAACAATAAAACAGAGACAGGCTCGCAACATCTCTTCTGTGGGAGAGAGGTTGCAGGGAAGAGAAAAGGGCATCCCCTACTAAGCCACGAAGTTTATTTTGTACT